>NW_027459599.1:0-267733 GCF_050624435.1 Tenrec ecaudatus
TATAGTAAAAATGCCCGCTAGGGGCCCTAATAGTCCATATGCCCGCTAGTTAACCTAGATAGTCCAAGTGCTCGCGAGTTAACATAGATAGACCAAGTGCCCGCTAGGGAACCTATCTAGTCCAAGTACCCACTAGGAAACGTACATAGTCCAAGTGCCCGCTAGGTAACTTAGATTGTCCAAGTGCCCGCTAGGGAACGTACATAGTCCAAGTGCCTGCTAGGTAACCTAGATAGTTCAAGTGCCCACTAGTTAACCTACATAGTCCAGGTTCCCCCTAGGTAACCTAGATAGTCCAAGGGCCCGCTAGGTAACCTACATTGTCCTGATGCCCGCTAGTTAACCTGCAAAGTCTAAGTGCCCGCTAGGTAATCTATATATTCCAAATGACTGCTAGGGAGCCTACATAGTCCAAGTGCCCGCTAGGTAACCTACATAGTCCAAATGCCCTCTAGTTAACCTACATAGTCCACGTGCCCGATAGGGAACTTACATAATCCAAGTGCCCGCTAGGGAACCTACATAGTCCAAGTGCCCGTTAAGTAACCTAGATAGTACAAATGCCCGCCAGGAAACCCACATAGTCCAAGTGCTCGCTATGGAACTTACATAGGCCAAGGGCCCGCTAGGGAACCTACATAGTCCAAGTGCCCGTTAGTTAACCTAGATAGTCCAAGTGCCCTCTTGGTAACCTAGATAGTCCAACAGCCCGCTAGGTGACCTACATACTCCAAGAACCCGCTAGGTAACGTAGATAGTTCAAGTGCCAGCTAGGTAACCTACAGAGTCTAAGTGCCCACTAGGTAACCTAGATAATCCAAGTGCCCGCTACTTAACAACCTAGATACTCCAAGTACCCGCTAGTTAACCTAGATCGGCCAATTGTCAGCTAGTTAACCTACATAGTCCAAGTGCCCGCTAGGTAACCTAGATAGTCCAAGTGCCCTTTAGGGAACCTACATAGTCCAAGAGCCCGCTAGCGAACCTACATAGTCCAATTGCCCGCTCTGGAACATACATAGTCCAAGTCCCCATTAGTTAACATAGATAATCCAAGTGCCTGCTAGTTAACCTAGATAGTCCAAGTGCCCGCTAGGTAACCTAGATAGTCCAAGTGCCCGCTAGTTAACCTAGATAGTCCAAGTGCCCGCTAGTTAACCAGGATCGTCAAAGTGCCCTCTAGTTAACTTACATAGTCCAAAGGACTGCTAGTTAACCTACATAGACCAAGGGCCCGCTAGTTAACCTACATAGTCCAAGTCCCTGCTAGGTAACCTAGACAGTCCAAGTGACCATTAGGTTACCTACATAGTCCAAGTGCCCGTTTGTTAACCTACATAATCCAAGTGCCGCTCGGTAACGTAGATAGCCCAAGAGCCCGCTAGAGAACGGATATAGTCCAAGTGCCCGCTAAGTAACCTAGATAGTCCAAGTGCCCGCTAGTTAACCTACATAGTCCAAGTGCCTGCTAGGTAAACTACATAGTCCAAGTGCCCACTAGGTAACCTAGACAGTCCAATTGCCCGCTAGTTAACCTAGACAATCCAAGTTCCCGATAGGGAACCTACATAGTCCAAGTGCTCGCTAGGGAACCTACATAGTCCAAGTGCTCGCTAGGCATCCTACATAGTCCAAATGCCCGTTAGTTAACCTAGATAGTCAAAGTGCCTGCTAGGTAACCTAAACAGTCCAAGTGCCCGCTAGGGAACCTACATAGTCCAAGTGCCCGCTAGGTAACCTTGATAGTCCAATTGCCCGTTAGCTAACCTAGATAGTCGAAGTGTCCGCTAGTTAACCTACATAGTCCAAGTGCCCGTTGGTTAACCTAGATAGGCCAAGTGCCCGCTAGGTAACCTAGACAGTCCAAAAGCCCGCTAGGTTACCTACATAGTCCAAGTGCACGTTCGTTAACCTAGATAGTCCAAGTGCCCGCTGGTAACCTACATAGTCCTAGTGCCCCCTAGTTAACCTACATTCTTCAAGTGCCCGATAGGGAAGCTACATAGTCCACGTGCCCGCTAGGTAACCTACATATTCCAAATGCCCTCTAGTTAATCTACATAGTCCAAGTGCCCGATAGGGAACCTACATAATCCAAGTGCCCGCTAGGGAACCTACATAGTCCAAGTGCCCGTTAGGTAACCTAGATAATCCAAATGCCCGCCAGGAAACCCACATAGTCCAAGTTCCCGCTAGGGAACTTACATAGTCCAAGGGCCCGCTAGGGAATCTACACAGTCCAAGTGCCCGTTATTTAACCTAGATAGTCCAAGTGCCTGCTTGGTAACCTCGATAGTCCAACAGCCCGCTAGGTAACCGACATACCCTAAAAACCCGCTATAACGTAGATAGTTCAAGTGCCAGCTAGGTAACCTAGATAGTCTAAGGGCCCGCTAGGAAACCTACATAGTCCTAGTGCCCCCTAGTTAACCTACATTCTCCAAGTGTCCGATAGGGAACCTACATAGAACAAGTGCCCGCTAGGTAACCTACATAATCCACATGCCCGCTAGTTAATCTACATAGTCCAAGTGCCCGATAGGGAACCTACATAATCCAAGTGCCCACTAGGGAACCTACATAGTCCATGTGCCCGCTAGGTAACCTAGATATTCCAAATGCCCGCTAGGGAACCCACATAGTCCAAGTGCCCGATAGGGAACCTACATAATCCAAGTGCCCGCTAGGGAACCTACATAGTCCAAGTGCCCGTTAGGTAACCTAGATAGTCCAAATGCCCGCTAGAGAACCCACATAGTCCAAGTGCCCACTAGGGAACTTACATAGTCCAAGGGCCCGCTAGGGAACCTACATAGTCCAAGTGCCCGTTAGTTAACCTAGTTAGTCCCAATGCACGCTAGGTAACCTAGATAGTCCAACATCCCGGTAGGTAACCTACATACTCCAAGTACCCGCTAGGTAATGTAGATAGTTCAAGTGCCAGCTAGGTAACCTAGATAATCCAAGTGCCCGCTAGGTAACCTACAAAGTCTAAGTTCCCGCTAAGTAATCTATATAGTCCAAATGACCGCTAGGGAGTCTACATAATCCAAATGCTCGCTAGGTAACCTAGATAGTCTAAGGGCCCGCTTGGTAACCTACATAGTCCTAGTGCCCCCTAGTTAACCTACATTTTCCAAGTGCCCGATAGGGAACCTACATAGTCCAAGTGCCTGCTAGGTAACCTACATAGTCCAAATGCCCTCGAGTTAACCTACATAGTCCAAGTGCCCGACAGGGAACCTACATAATCCAACTGCCCGCTAGGGAACCTACATAGTCCAAGTGCCCGTTAGGTAACCTAGATAGTCCAAATGCCCGCCAGGAAACCCACATAGTCCAAGTGCCCGCTAGGGAACTTACATAGTCCAAGGGCCCGCTAGGGAACCTACACAGTCCAAGTGTCCGTTAGTTAACCTAGATAGTCCAAGTGCCCGCTTGGTAACCTAGATAGTCCAACAGCCCTCTAGGTAACCTACATACTCCAAGAACCCGCTATAACGTAGATAGTTCAAGTGCCAGCTAGGTAACCTAGATAGTCCACGTGCCGCTAGGTAACCTACAAAGTCTAAGTGCCCGCTAGGTTATCTATATAGTCCAAAGCCCGCTAGGGATCTACATAGTCCAAGGGCACACTAGTTAACGTAGATCGTCCAAGTGCCGCTAGTTAATCTACATAGTCCAAGGGCCCGCTAGTTAACCCACATACTCCAAGTACCCGCTAAGAAACCTTCATAATCCAAGTGCCCGCTAGTTAACCTAGATAGTCCAAGTGCCCTCTAGTTAACCTAGATCCTCCAAGTGCCCGCTAAGAAACCTAGATATTCCAAGTGCCCGTTACCTAACCTAGATAGTCCAATTGCCCGCTAGGTTACCTACATAGTCCAAATGCCCGTTCGGTAACCTAGATAGTGCAAGTGCCCGGTAGGTAACCTAGATAGTCCAAGGGACCGCTAGTTAACCTACATAGTCCAAGTGCCCGGTAGTTAACTTACGTAGTTCAAGTGTCCGTAGGGAACATACAGTGTCCAAGTGCCCATTAGGGAACCTACATAGTCCTAGTGCCCGCTAGTTAATTTACATAGTTCAAGGACCCCTAGTTAACCTACATAATCCAAGTACCCGCTAGTTAACCTAGATCGTCCAAGGGTCCGCTAATTAACCTACATATTACAAGTGCCCACTAGGGAACCTAGATAGTCTAAGTGCCCGCTCTGGAACCTACATAGTCCAAGTGACTACTAGGGAACCTACATAGTCCAAGTGCCCGCTCTGGATCATCCATAGTCCAAGTGCCGCTAGTTAACCTACATAGTCCAAGTACCCGCTAGTTAACCTAGATCGTCCAAGGGCCCGCTAGTTAACCTACATAGTCCAAGTGCCCGCTAGGTAACCTAGACAGTCCAAGTGCCCGCTAGGTTACGTACAATATCCAAGTGCCCGTTCGTTAACCTACATATCCAAGTACCCGCTAGGTAACCAATATAGTAAAAATGCCCGCCGGGGCCCTAATAGTCTATATGCCCGCTAGTTAACCTAGATAGTCCAAGTGCTCGCGAGTTAACATAGATAGACCAAGTGCCAGCTAGGGAACCTATCTAGTCCAAGTACCCACTAGGAAACGTACATAGTCCAAGTGCCCGCTATGTATAACGTACATAGTCCAAGTGCCCGCTAGGTAACTTAGATAGTCCAAGTGCACGCTAGGGAACGTACATAGTCCAAGTGCCCGCAAGGTAACCTAGATAGTTCAAGTGCCCACTAGTTAACCTACATAGTCCAGGTTCCCCCTAGGTAACCTAGATAGTCCAAGGGCCCGCTAGGTAACCTACATTGTCCTGGTTCCCCCTAGTTAACCTACATTCTCCAAGTGCCCGATAGGGAACCTACATAGTCCAAGTGCCCGCTAGGTAACCTAGATAGTCCAAATGCCCGCTAGGGAACCCACATAGTCCAAGTGCCCGCTAGGGAACTTATATAGTCCAAGGGCCCGCTACGGATCCTACATAGTCCAAGTGCCCGTTAGTTAACCTAGATAGTCCAAGTGCCCCCTAGGTAACCTAGATACTGCAACAGCCCGGTAGGTAATCTACATACTCCAAGTACCCGCTAGGTAACATAGATAGTTCAAGTGCCTGCTAGGTAACCTAGATAGTCCTAGTGCCTGCGAGGTAACCTACAAAGTCTAAGTGCCCGCTAGGTAATCTATATAGTCCAAATGACCGCTAGGGAGCCTACATAGTCCAAATGCCCGCTAGGTAACCTAGATAGTCTAAGGGCCCTCTAGGTAACCTACATAGTCCTAGTGTCCCTTAGTTAACCTACATTTTCCAAGTGCCCGATAGGGAACCTACGTAGTCAAAGTGCCAGCTAGGTAACCTACATAGTCCAAATGCCCTCTAGTTAACCTACATAGTCCACGTGCCCGATAGGGAACTTACATAATCCAAGTGCCCGCTAGGGAACCTACTTAGCCCAAGTGCCCGTTAAGTAACCTAGGTAGTCCAAATGCCCGCCAGGAAACCCACATAGTCCAAGTGCCCGCTAGGGAACTTACATAGGCCAAGGGCCCGCTAGGGAACCTACATAGTCCAAGTGCCCGTTAGTTAACCTAGATAGTCCAAGTGCCCTCTTGGTAACCTAGATAGTCCAACAGCCCGCTAGGTAACCTACATACTCCAAGAACCCGCTAGGTAACGTAGATAGTTCAAGTGCCAGCTAGGTAACCTACAGAGTCTAAGTGCCCGCTAGGTTATCTATATGGTCCAAATGCCCGCCAGGGAACCTACATAGTCCACGTGCCCGCTAGGTAACCTAGATAATCCAAGTGCCCGCTAGTTAACCTAGATAGTCCAAGTACCCGCTAGTTAACCTAGATTGGCCAATTGTCCGCTAGTTAACCTACATAGTCCAAGTGCCCGCTAGGTAACCTGGATAGTCCAAGTGCCCTTTAGGGAACCTACATAGTCCAAGTGCCCGCTAGGGAACCTACATAGTCCAATTGCCCGCTCTGGAACATACATAGTCCAAGTCCCCATTAGTTAACATAGATAATCCAAGTGCCCGCTAGGTAACCTATATAGTCCAAATGCCCGCTAGGGAACCTACATAGTCCAAGTGCCCGCTAGTTAACCTAGATAGTCCAAGTGCCCGCTAGTTAACCTAGATAGTCCAAGTGCCCGCTAGTTAACCAGGATCATCAAAGTGCCCTCTAGTTAACTTACATAGTCCAAAGGCCTGCTAGTTAACCTACATAGACCCAGGGCCCGCTAGTTAACCTACATAGTCCAAGTCCCCGCTAGGTAACCTAGACAGTCCAAGTGACCATTAGGTTACCTACATAGTCCAAGTGCCCGTTCGTTAACCTACATAATCCAAGTGCCCGGTAGGTAACGTCGATAGCCCAAGTGCCTGCTAGGGAACGTACATATTCCAAGTGCCAGCTAAGTAACCTAGATAGTCCAAGAGCCCACTAGTTAACCTACATAGTCCAAGTGCCTGCTAGGTAAACTACATAGTCCAAGTTCCCACTAGGTAACCTAGACAGTCCAATTGCCCGCTAGTTAACCTAGACAGTCCAAGTTCCCGATAGGGAACCTACATAGTCCCAGTGCTCGCTAGGGAACCTACATAGTCCAAGTGCTCGCTAGGCATCCTACATAGTCCAAATGCCCGTTAGTTAACCTAGATAGTCAAAGTGCCTGGTAGGTAACGTAAATAGTCCAAGTGCCCGCTAGGGAACTTACATAGTCCAAGTGCCCGCTAGGTAACCTAGATTGTGCAATTGCCCGTTAGCTAACCTAGATAGTCGAAGTGTCCGCTAGTTAACCTACATAGTCCAAGTGCCCGTTGGTTAACCTAGATAGGCCAAGTGCCCGCTAGGTAACCTAGACAGTCCAAGTGACCGCTAGATACCTACATAGTCCAAGTGCCAGTTAGGTAACCTAGATAGTCCAAGTGCCCACTAGGTAACCTAAATAATCCAAATGCCCACTAGGGAAACTACATAGTCCATGTGCCCGCTAGTTAACCTAGATAGTCCTAGTGCCCGCTAGTAAACCTAGATAAAATAAGGGCCCGTTAGTTAATCTAGATAATCCAAGTGCCAGCTAGTTAACCTACATAGTCCATGGGCCCTCTAGTTAACCTAGATAGTCCAAGTGCCCGCTAGGGGACGTACATAGTCCAAGTGCCCGCTAGGTTACCTAGATAGTCCAAGTGCCCGCCAAGGTATGTACATAGTTCAAGTGTCCGCTAGGTAACCTAGATTGTCCAAGTGTCCGCTAGTTAACCTACATAGTCCAAGTGCCCGCTAAGTAACCTAGATAGTCCAAGGTCCTGCTAGTTAACCTACATTGTCCAATGTCCGAAAGGGAACCTACATAGTCCAAGTGCCCGCTGAGGAACCTACATAGTCCAAGTGCCCGATAGGGAACCTACATATTCCAAGTGCCCGTTAGGGAACCTAGATAGTCCAAGTGCCCGTAGGGAACCTATATAGTCCAAGTGCCCGCTAGGGAACCTACATACTCAAAATGCCCGCTAGGGAACCTGCATTATACAAGTGCCCGCTAATTAACCTAGATAGTCCACGTGCCCGCTAGTTAACCTAGATAGTCCAAGTGCCTGATAGTTAACCTACATAGTCCAGTGCCTGATAGGGAACCTACATAGTCCAAGTGCCCGCAGAGGAACCTACATAGTCCAAGTGCCCGTTAGGGAACCTAGATAGTCCAAGCCCGTAGGGAACCTAGATAGTCCAAGTGCCCGCTAGTTAACCTACATAGTCCAAGTGCCTGCTAGTTAACCTACATAGTCCAAGGCCCCGCTAGTTAACCTAGATATTCCAAGTGCCCGCTAGTTAACCTAGATCGTCCAAGTGTATGCTAGTTAACCTACACAGTCCAAGTTCCCGTTAGGTAACCTAGATAGTACAAGTGCCCGCAAGGTAACCTCCATAGTCCAAGTGCCCGCTAGGTAACCTAGATATTCCAAGTTCCTGTTAGCTAACCTAGATAATCCAAGTGCCCGCTAGGTAACCTACATAGTCCAAGTGCCATTTCGTTAACCTAGATAGTCCACGTGCCTGCTAGGTAACCTACATAGTCCAAGGGCCCGCTAGGTAACCTATATAGTCCAAGTGCCCGCTAAGAAGCCAAGATAGTCCAAGTGCCCGTTAGGTAACCTAGATAGTCCAAGTGCCCGCTAGGTAACCTACATAGTACAAGTTCCCGCTAGGTAACCTAGATAGTCCAAATGCCCGTTACCTAACCTAGATAATCCAATTGCCCGCTATGCAACATACATAGTCCAAGTGCCCATTCGTTAACCTAGAAATCCAAGTGCCTGCTAGGTAACCGGGACTGTCCAAGTGCCCGCTAGGTTACCTACATAGTCCAAATGCCCGCTAATTAACCTACATAGTCCAAGTGCCCGCTAGGTAACCTAGATAGTGCAAGTGCCCGCTAGGTAACCTACATAGTCCAAGTGCCCGCTACTTAACCTAGGTAGTCCAAGTGCCCGTTCGTTAACCTAGATAGTCCAAGTGCCCGCTAGGTAACCTAGACAGTTCAAGTGCCTGCTAGGTAACCTAAATAGTCCAAATGCCCATTCGTTAACCTACATAGTCCAAGGGCCCACTATTTAACCTAGATCTTCCAAGTGTCTTTGGTTAACCTACATAGTCCAAGTGCCCGTAAGGTAACCTATATAGTCCAAGTTCAAGCTATGTAACCTAGATAGTCCAAGGGCCCGCTAGTTAACCTACATAGTCCAAGTGCCCGCTAGGTAAACTAGATATCCAAATTCCCGCTAAGGAACCTACATAGTCCAAGTGCACGCTAGTTAACCCAGATATCCAAGTGCGCGCTAGTTAACCTGGATAGTCCAAGTGCCGCTAGGTAACCTATATAGTGCAAGTGTCCCCTAGTTAACCTACATAGTCCAAGTGCCCGCTAGTTAACATAGATAGTCCAAGTGCCCGCTAGGGAACGTACATAGTCCAAGTGCCCGTTAGGTAACCTAGATAGTGCAAGTGCCCGGTAGTTAACCTACATAGCCCAAGTGCCCGCTAGGTTACCTAAATAGTCCAAGGGCGCGCTAGTTAACCTACATAGTCCAAGTGCCCGTTAGTTAACTTACATAGTTCAAGTGCCCGCTAGGTAACCTAGATAGTGCAAGTGCCCGCTAGGTAACCTACATAGTCCAAGTTCCCGCTAGGTAACCTAGATAGTCCAAATTCCCGTTACCTAACCTAGATAATCCATTTGCCCGCTATGCAACATACATAGTCCAAGTGCCCATTCGTTAACCTAGAAATCCAAGTGCCCGCTAGGTAACCGGGACTGTCCAAGTGCCCGCTAGGTTACCTACATAGTCCAAATGCCCGCTAATTTACCTACATAGTCCAAGTGCCCGCTAGGTAACCTAGATAGTGCAAGTGCCCGCTAGGTAACCTACATAGTCCAAGTGCCCGCTAGTTAACCTAGATAGTCCAAGTGCCCGTTCGTTAACCTAGATAGTCCAAGTGCCCGCTAGGTAACCTAGACAGCCCAAGTGCCTGCTAGGTAACCTACATAGTCCAAATGCCCGTTCGTTAACCTACATAGTCCAAGGGCCCACTATTTAACTTAGATCGTCCAAGTGCCTCGGTTAACCTACATAGTCCAAGTGCCCGCAAGGTAACCTATAAAATCCAAGTTCCATCTATGTAACCTAGATAGTTCAAGGGCCCGCTAGTTAACCTACATAGTCCAAGTGCCCGCTAGGTAAACTAGATATCCAAATTCCCGCTAAGGAACCTACATAGTCCAAGTGCACGCTAGGTAAACCAGATAGTCCAAGTGCCCGCTAGTTAACCTAGATAGCCCAAGTGCCGCTAGGTAATCTATATAGTGCAAGTGTCCCCTAGTTAACCTACATAGTCCAAGTGCCCGCTAGTTTACCTAGATAGTCCAAGGGCGCGCTAGTTAACCTACATAGTCCAAGTGCCCGTTAGTTAACTTACATAGTTCAAGTGTCTGTAAGGAACATATATAGTCCAAGTGCCCGCTAGGGAACATACAGAGTCTAAGTGCCCGCTAGGGAACCTACGTAGTCCAAGTGCCCGCTAGGGAATCTACATAGTCCAAGGGCCCGCTAGTTAACGTAGATAGTCCAAGTGCCGCTAGTTAATCTACATAGTTCAAGGGACCGCTAGTTAACCTACATAGTCCAAGTACCGGCTAGTTAACCTAGATCGTCCAAGTGTCCGCTAGTTAACCTACATAGTACAAGTGCCCGCTAGGGAACCTACATAGTCCAAGTGCCTGCTAGGGAACCTACATAGTCCAAGTGCCTGCTCTGGAACATACATAGTCCAAGTGCCCGCCAGGGAATCTACATAGTCCAAGGGCCCGCTAGTTAACGAAGATACTCCAAGTGCCTCTAGTTAATCTACATAGTTTAATGGCCCGCAAGTTAACCTACATAGTCCATGTATCCGCTAGTCAACCTAGATCGTCCAAGTGACCGCTAGTTAACTTACATAGTCCAAGGGCCCGCTAGTTAACCTACATAGTCCAAGGGCCCGCTAGTTAACCTACATCGTCCAAGGGCCCGCTAGTTAACCTACGTAGTCCAAGTGCCCCCTAGTTAACCTACATACTCCAAGTGCCCGCTAGGTAACCTAGACAGTTCAAGTGAGCACTAGGTTACCTACATAGTCCAAGTGCCCGTTCGTTTACCTACATAATCCAAGTGCCCGCTAGGTAACCAATATAGTCCAAATGCCCGCTAGGGACCCTAATAGTCCAAATGTCCGCTAGTTAACCTAGATAGTCCAAGTGCTCGCTACTTAACATAGATAGTCCAAGTGCCCACTAGTTAACCTAGATAGACCAAGTGCCCGCTAGGGAACCTATCTAGTCCAAGTGCCCGATAGGGAACCTACATAGTCCAAGTGCCCGCTAGATAACATAGATAGTCCAAGTACCCGCTAGGAAACGTACATAGTCCAAGTGCCCGCTAGGGAACGTACATAGTCCAAGTGCCCGCTAGTTAACCTAGATCGTCTAAGTGCCCGTTAGTTAACCTTGATAATCCAAGTGCCCGCTAGTTAACCTACATAGTACAAGGGACTTCTAGTTAACCTAAATAGTCCAAGTGCCCTCTAGGGGACGTACATAGTCCCAGTGCCCACTAGGTAAAATAGATATCCAAATTCTCGCTAAGGAACCTACATAGTCCAAGTGCACGCTTGTTAACCCAGATATTCCAAGTGCCCGCTAGTAAACCTAGATAGTCCAAGTGCCGCTAGGTAACCTTTATAGAGCAAGTGTCCCCTAGTTAACCTACATAGTACAAGTTCCCGCTAGGGAACCTACATAGTCCAAGTGCCTGCTAGGGAACCTACATAGTCCAAGTGCCCGCTCTGGAACATACATAGTCCAAGTGCCCGCTAGGGAATCTACATAGTCCAAGGGCCCGGTTGTTAACGTAGATACTCCAAGTGCCTCTAGTTAATCTACATAGTCTAAGGGCCCGCAAGTTAACCTACATAGTCCAAGTATCCGCTAGTTAACCTAGATCGTCCAAGTGCCCGCTAGTTAACTTACATAGTCCAAGGGCCCGCTAGTTAACCTACATAGTCCACGGGCCCGCTAGTTAACCTACATCGTCCAAGGGCCCACCAGTTAACCTACGTAGTCCAAGTGCCCCCTAGTTAACCTACATACTCCAAGTGCCCGCTAGGTAACCTAGACAGTTCAAGTGAGCACTAGGTTACCTACATAGTCCAAGTGCCCGTTCGTTTACCTACATAATCCAAGTGCCCGCTAGGTAACCAATATAGTCCAAATGCCCGCTAGGGACCCTAATAGTCCAAATGCCCGCTAGTTAACCTAGATAGTCCAAGTGCTCGCTACTTAACATAGATAGTCCAAGTGCCCACTAGTTAGCCTAGATAGACCAAGTGCCCGCTAGGGAACCTATCTAGTCCAAGTGCCCGATAGGGAACCTACATAGTCCAAGTGCCCCCTAGATAACATAGATAGTCCAAGTACCCGCTAGGAAACGTACATAGTCCAAGTGCCCGCTAGGGAACGTACATAGTCCAAGTGCCCGCTAGGTAACCTGGATAGTCCAAATGCCCGCTAGGGAACCCACATAGTCCAAGTGCCCGTTACGTAACCTAGATAGTCCAAATGCCCGCTAGGGAACCCACATAGTCCAAGTGCCCGCTAGGGAACTTACATAGTCCAAGGGCCCGCTAGGGAACCTACAAAGTCCAAGTGCCCGTTAGTTAACCTAGATAGTCCAAGTTCCCGCTAGGTAACCTAAATATTCCAAGTGCCCGTTACCTAACCTAGATAATCCAATTGCCCGCTATGCAACATACATAGTCCAAGTGCCCATTCGTTAACCTAGAAATCCAAGTGCCCGCTAGGTAACCGGGACTGTCCAAGTGCCCGCTAGGTTACCTACATAGTCCAAATGCCCGCTAATTAACCTACATAGTCCAAGTGCCCGCTAAGTAACCTAGATAGTGCAAGTGCCCGCTAGGTAACCTACATAGTCCAGGTGCCCTCTAGTTAACCTAGATAGTCCAAGTGCCCGTTCGTTAACCTAGATAGTCCAAGTGCCCGCTAGGTAACCTAGACAGTCCAAGTGCCTGCTAGGTAACCTACATAGTCCAAATGCCCGTTCGTTAACCTACATAGTCCAAGGGCCCACTATTTAACTTAGATCGTCCAAGTGCCTCGGTTAACCTACATAGTCCAAGTGCCCGCAAGGTGACCTATAAAATCCAAGTTCCATCTATGTAACCTAGATAGTCCAAGGGCCCGCTAGTTAACCTACATAGTCCAAGTGCCCGCTAGGTAAACTAGATATCCAAATTCCCGCTAAGGAACCTACATAGTCCAAGTGCACGCTAGTTAACCCAGATAGTCCAAGTGCCCGCTAGTTAACCTAGATAGTCCAAGTGCCGCTAGGTAACCTATATAGTGCAAGTGTCCCCTAGTTAACCTACATAGTCCAAGTGCCCGCTAGTTAACATAGATAGTCCAAGTGCCCGCTAGGGAACGTACATAGTCCAAGTGCCCGTTAGGTAACCTAGATAGTGCAAGTGCCCCGTAGTTAACCTACATAGCCCAAGTGGCCGCTAGGTTACCTAGATAGTCCAAGGGCGCGCTAGTTAACCAACATAGTCCAAGTGCCCGTTAATTAACTTACATAGTTCAAGTGTCCATAAGGAACATATATAGTCCAAGTGCCCGCTAGGGAACATATAGAGTCTAAGTGCCCGCTAGGGAACCTACGTAGTCCAAGTGCCCGCTAGGGAATCTACATAGTCCAAGGGCTCGCTAGTTAACGTAGATAGTACAAGTGCCGCTAGTTAATCTACATAGTTCAAGGGACCCCTAGTTAACCTACATAGTCCAAGTACCGGCTAGTTAACCTAGATCGTCTAAGTGTCCGCTAGTTAACCTACATAGTACAAGTGCCCGCTAGGGAACCTACATAGTCCAAGTGCCTGCTAGGGAACCTACATAGTCCAAGTGCCTGCTCTGGAACATACATAGTCCAAGTGCCCGCCAGGGAATCTACATAGTCCAAGGGTCCGCTAGTTAACGTAGATACTCCAACTGCCTCTAGTTAATCTACATAGTTTAAGGGCCCGCAAGTTAACCTACATAGTCCAAGTATCCGCTAGTTAACCTAGATCGTCCAAGTGCCCGCTAGTTAACTTACATAGTCCAAGGGCCCGCTTGTTAACCTACATAGTCCAAGGGCCCGCTAGTTAACCTACATCGTCCAAGGGACCGCTAGTTAACCTACGTAGTCTAAGTGCCCCCTAGTTAACCTACATACTCCAAGTGCCCGCTAGGTAACCTAGACAGTTCAAGTGAGCACTAGGTTACCTACATAGTCCAAGTGCCCGTTCGTTTACCTACATAATCCAAGTGCCCGCTAGGTAACCAATATAGTCTAAATGCCCGCTAGGGACCCTAATAGTCCAAATGTCCGCTAGTTAACCTAGATAGTCCAAGTGCTCGCTACTTAACATAGATAGTCCAAGTGCCCACTAGTTAACCTAGATAGACCAAGTGCCCGCTAGGGAACCTATCTAGTCCAAGTGCCCGCTAGGGAACGTACATAGTCCAAGTGCCCGCTAGATAACATAGATAGTCCAAGTACCCGCTAGGAAACGTACATAGTCCAAGTGCCCGCTAGGGAACGTACATAGTCCAAGTGCCCACTAGGCAACCTAGATAGTCCAAGAGACCGCTAGTAAACCTAGATAGTATAAGGGCCCGTTAGTTAATCTAGATAGTCCAATTTCCCGCTAGTTAACCTAGATAGTCCAAGTGCCCGCTAGTTAACCTAGATAATCCAAGTGCCCACTAGTTAACCTACATAGTACAAGGGCCTTCTAGTTAACCTAAATAGTCCAAGTGCCCGCTAGGGGACGTACATAGTCCAAGTGCCCGCTGGTAACCTACATAGTCCTAGTGCCCCCTAGTTAACCTACATTCTTCAAGTGCCCGATAGGGAAGCTACATAGTCCACGTGCCCGCTAGGTAACCTACATATTCCAAATGCCCTCTAGTTAATCTACATAGTCCAAGTGCCCGATAGGGAACCTACATAATCCAAGTGCCCGCTAGGGAACCTACATTGTCCAAGTGCCCGTTAGGTAACCTAGATAGTCCAAATGCCCGCCAGGAAACCCACATAGTCCAAGTTCCCGCTAGGGAACTTACATAGTCCAAGGGCCCGCTAGGGAATCTACACAGTCCAAGTGCCCGTTATTTAACCTAGATAGTCCAAGTGCCTGCTTGGTAACCTCGATAGTCCAACAGCCCGCTAGGTAACCGACATACCCTAAAAACCCGCTATAACGTAGATAGTTCAAGTGCCAGCTAGGTAACCTAGATAGTCTAAGGTCCCGCTAGGAAACCTACATAGTCCTAGTGCCCCCTAGTTAACCTACATTCTCCAAGTGTCCGATAGGGAACCTACATAGAACAAGTGCCCGCTAGGTAACCTACATAATCCACATGCCCGCTAGTTAATCTACATAGTCCAAGTGCCCGATAGGGAACCTACATAATCCAAGTGCCCACTAGGGAACCTACATAGTCCATGTGCCCGCTAGGTAACCTAGATAGTCCAAATGCCCGCTAGGGAACCCACATAGTCCAAGTGCCCGATAGGGAACCTACATAATCCAAGTGCCCGCTAGGGAACCTACATAGTCCAAGTGCCCGTTAGGTAACCTAGATAGTCCAAATGCCCGCTAGAGAACCCACATAGTCCAAGTGCCCACTAGGGAACTTACATAGTCCAAGGGCCCGCTAGGGAACCTACATAGTCCAAGTGCCCGTTAGTTAACCTAGATAGTCCCAATGCACGCTAGGTAACCTAGATAGTCCAACATCCCGGTAGGTAACCTACATACTCCAAGTACCCGCTAGGTAATGTAGATAGTTCAAGTGCCAGCTAGGTAACCTAGATAATCCAAGTGCCCGCTAGGTAACCTACAAAGTCTAAATTCCCGCTAAGTAATCTATATAGTCCAAATGACCGCTAGGGAGTCTACATAATCCAAATGCTCGCTAGGTAACCTAGATAGTCTAAGGGCCCGCTTGGTAACCTACATAGTCCTAGTGCCCCCTAGTTAACCTACATTTTCCAAGTGCCCGATAGGGAACCTACATAGTCCAAGTGCCTGCTAGGTAACCTACATAGTCCAAATGCCCTCGAGTTAACCTACATAGTCCAAGTGCCCGACAGGGAACCTACATAATCCAACTGCCCGCTAGGGAACCTACATAGTCCAAGTGCCCGTTAGGTAACCTAGATAGTCCAAATGCCCGCCAGGAAACCCACATAGTCCAAGTGCCCGCTAGGGAACTTACATAGTCCAAGGGCCCGCTAGGGAACCTACACAGTCCAAGTGTCCGTTAGTTAACCTAGATAGTCCAAGTGCCCGCTTGGTAACCTAGATAGTCCAACAGCCCTCTAGGTAACCTACATACTCCAAGAACCCGCTATAACGTAGATAGTTCAAGTGCCAGCTAGGTAACCTAGATAGTCCACGTGCCGCTAGGTAACCTACAAAGTCTAAGTGCCCGCTAGGTAATCTATATAGTCCAAAGCCCGCTAGGGATCTACATAGTCCAAGGGCACACTAGTTAACGTAGATCGTCCAAGTGCCGCTAGTTAATCTACATAGTCCAAGGGCCCGCTAGTTAACCTACATAGTCCACGGGCCCGCTAGTTAACCTACATCGTCCAAGGGCCCACCAGTTAACCTACGTAGTCCAAGTGCCCCCTAGTTAACCTACATACTCCAAGTGCCCGCTAGGTAACCTAGACAGTTCAAGTGAGCACTAGGTTACCTACATAGTCCAAGTGCCCGTTCGTTTACCTACATAATCCAAGTGCCCGCTAGGTAACCAATATAGTCCAAATGCCCGCTAGGGACCCTAATAGTCCAAATGCCCGCTAGTTAACCTAGATAGTCCAAGTGCTCGCTACTTAACATAGATAGTCCAAGTGCCCACTAGTTAGCCTAGATAGACCAAGTGCCCGCTAGGGAACCTATCTAGTCCAAGTGCCCGATAGGGAACCTACATAGTCCAAGTGCCCCCTAGATAACATAGATAGTCCAAGTACCCGCTAGGAAACGTACATAGTCCAAGTGCCCGCTAGGGAACGTACATAGTCCAAGTGCCCGCTAGGTAACCTGGATAGTCCAAATGCCCGCTAGGGAACCCACATAGTCCAAGTGCCCGTTACGTAACCTAGATAGTCCAAATGCCCGCTAGGGAACCCACATAGTCCAAGTGCCCGCTAGGGAACTTACATAGTCCAAGGGCCCGCTAGGGAACCTACAAAGTCCAAGTGCCCGTTAGTTAACCTAGATAGTCCAAGTTCCCGCTAGGTAACCTAAATATTCCAAGTGCCCGTTACCTAACCTAGATAATCCAATTGCCCGCTATGCAACATACATAGTCCAAGTGCCCATTCGTTAACCTAGAAATCCAAGTGCCCGCTAGGTAACCGGGACTGTCCAAGTGCCCGCTAGGTTACCTACATAGTCCAAATGCCCGCTAATTAACCTACATAGTCCAAGTGCCCGCTAAGTAACCTAGATAGTGCAAGTGCCCGCTAGGTAACCTACATAGTCCAGGTGCCCTCTAGTTAACCTAGATAGTCCAAGTGCCCGTTCGTTAACCTAGATAGTCCAAGTGCCCGCTAGGTAACCTAGACAGTCCAAGTGCCTGCTAGGTAACCTACATAGTCCAAATGCCCGTTCGTTAACCTACATAGTCCAAGGGCCCACTATTTAACTTAGATCGTCCAAGTGCCTCGGTTAACCTACATAGTCCAAGTGCCCGCAAGGTGACCTATAAAATCCAAGTTCCATCTATGTAACCTAGATAGTCCAAGGGCCCGCTAGTTAACCTACATAGTCCAAGTGCCCGCTAGGTAAACTAGATATCCAAATTCCCGCTAAGGAACCTACATAGTCCAAGTGCACGCTAGTTAACCCAGATAGTCCAAGTGCCCGCTAGTTAACCTAGATAGTCCAAGTGCCGCTAGGTAACCTATATAGTGCAAGTGTCCCCTAGTTAACCTACATAGTCCAAGTGCCCGCTAGTTAACATAGATAGTCCAAGTGCCCGCTAGGGAACGTACATAGTCCAAGTGCCCGTTAGGTAACCTAGATAGTGCAAGTGCCCCGTAGTTAACCTACATAGCCCAAGTGGCCGCTAGGTTACCTAGATAGTGCAAGGGCGCGCTAGTTAACCAACATAGTCCAAGTGCCCGTTAATTAACTTACATAGTTCAAGTGTCCATAAGGAACATATATAGTCCAAGTGCCCGCTAGGGAACATATAGAGTCTAAGTGCCCGCTAGGGAACCTACGTAGTCCAAGTGCCCGCTAGGGAATCTACATAGTCCAAGGGCTCGCTAGTTAACGTAGATAGTACAAGTGCCGCTAGTTAATCTACATAGTTCAAGGGACCGCTAGTTAACCTACATAGTCCAAGTACCGGCTAGTTAACCTAGATCGTCTAAGTGTCCGCTAGTTAACCTACATAGTACAAGTGCCCGCTAGGGAACCTACATAGTCCAAGTGCCTGCTAGGGAACCTACATAGTCCAAGTGCCTGCTCTGGAACATACATAGTCCAAGTGCCCGCCAGGGAATCTACATAGTCCAAGGGTCCGCTAGTTAACGTAGATACTCCAACTGCCTCTAGTTAATCTACATAGTTTAAGGGCCCGCAAGTTAACCTACATAGTCCAAGTATCCGCTAGTTAACCTAGATCGTCCAAGTGCCCGCTAGTTAACTTACATAGTCCAAGGGCCCGCTTGTTAACCTACATAGTCCAAGGGCCCGCTAGTTAACCTACATCGTCCAAGGGACCGCTAGTTAACCTACGTAGTCTAAGTGCCCCCTAGTTAACCTACATACTCCAAGTGCCCGCTAGGTAACCTAGACAGTTCAAGTGAGCACTAGGTTACCTACATAGTCCAAGTGCCCGTTCGTTTACCTACATAATCCAAGTGCCCGCTAGGTAACCAATATAGTCTAAATGCCCGCTAGGGACCCTAATAGTCCAAATGTCCGCTAGTTAACCTAGATAGTCCAAGTGCTCGCTACTTAACATAGATAGTCCAAGTGCCCACTAGTTAACCTAGATAGACCAAGTGCCCGCTAGGGAACCTATCTAGTCCAAGTGCCCGCTAGGGAACCTACATAGTCCAAGTGCCCGCTAGATAACATAGATAGTCCAAGTACCCGCTAGGAAACGTACATAGTCCAAGTGCCCGCTAGGGAACGTACATAGTCCAAGTGCCCACTAGGCAACCTAGATAGTCCAAGAGACCGCTAGTAAACCTAGATAGTATAAGGGCCCGTTAGTTAATCTAGATAGTCCAATTGCCCGCTAGTTAACCTAGATAGTCCAAGTGCCCGCTAGTTAACCTAGATCGTCTAAGTGCCCGCTAGTTAACCTAGATAATCCAAGTGCCCACTAGTTAACCTACATAGTACAAGGGCCTTCTAGTTAACCTAAATAGTCCAAGTGCCCGCTAGGGGACGTACATAGTCCAAGTGCCCGCTGGTAACCTACATAGTCCTAGTACCCCCTAGTTAACCTACATTCTTCAAGTGCCCGATAGGGAAGCTACATAGTCCACGTGCCCGCTAGGTAACCTACATATTCCAAATGCCCTCTAGTTAATCTACATAGTCCAAGTGCCCGATAGGGAACCTACATAATCCAAGTGCCCGCTAGGGAACCTACATTGTCCAAGTGCCCGTTAGGTAACCTAGATAGTCCAAATGCCCGCCAGGAAACCCACATAGTCCAAGTTCCCGCTAGGGAACTTACATAGTCCAAGGGCCCGCTAGGGAATCTACACAGTCCAAGTGCCCGTTATTTAACCTAGATAGTCCAAGTGCCTGCTTGGTAACCTCGATAGTCCAACAGCCCGCTAGGTAACCGACATACCCTAAAAACCCGCTATAACGTAGATAGTTCAAGTGCCAGCTAGGTAACCTAGATAGTCTAAGGGCCCGCTAGGAAACCTACATAGTCCTAGTGCCCCCTAGTTAACCTACATTCTCCAAGTGTCCGATAGGGAACCTACATAGAACAAGTGCCCGCTAGGTAACCTACATAATCCACATGCCCGCTAGTTAATCTACATAGTCCAAGTGCCCGATAGGGAACCTACATAATCCAAGTGCCCACTAGGGAACCTACATAGTCCATGTGCCCGCTAGGTAACCTAGATAGTCCAAATGCCCGCTAGGGAACCCACATAGTCCAAGTGCCCGATAGGGAACCTACATAATCCAAGTGCCCGCTAGGGAACCTACATAGTCCAAGTGCCCGTTAGGTAACCTAGATAGTCCAAATGCCCGCTAGAGAACCCACATAGTCCAAGTGCCCACTAGGGAACTTACATAGTCCAAGGGCCCGCTAGGGAACCTACATAGTCCAAGTGCCCGTTAGTTAACCTAGATAGTCCCAATGCACGCTAGGTAACCTAGATAGTCCAACATCCCGGTAGGTAACCTACATACTCCAAGTACCCGCTAGGTAATGTAGATAGTTCAAGTGCCAGCTAGGTAACCTAGATAATCCAAGTGCCCGCTAGGTAACCTACAAAGTCTAAGTTCCCGCTAAGTAATCTATATAGTCCAAATGACCGCTAGGGAGTCTACATAATCCAAATGCTCGCTAGGTAACCTAGATAGTCTAAGGGCCCGCTTGGTAACCTACATAGTCCTAGTGCCCCCTAGTTAACCTACATTTTCCAAGTGCCCGATAGGGAACCTACATAGTCCAAGTGCCTGCTAGGTAACCTACATAGTCCAAATGCCCTCGAGTTAACCTACATAGTCCAAGTGCCCGACAGGGAACCTACATAATCCAACTGCCCGCTAGGGAACCTACATAGTCCAAGTGCCCGTTAGGTAACCTAGATAGTCCAAATGCCCGCCAGGAAACCCTCATAGTCCAAGTGCCCGCTAGGGAACTTACATAGTCCAAGGGCCCGCTAGGGAACCTACACAGTCCAAGTGTCCGTTAGTTAACCTAGATAGTCCAAGTGCCCGCTTGGTAACCTAGATAGTCCAACAGCCCTCTAGGTAACCTACATACTCCAAGAACCCGCTATAACGTAGATAGTTCAAGTGCCAGCTAGGTAACCTAGATAGTCCACGTGCCGCTAGGTAACCTACAAAGTCTAAGTGCCCGCTAGGTAATCTATATAGTCCAAAGCCCGCTAGGGATCTACATAGTCCAAGGGCACACTAGTTAACGTAGATCGTCCAAGTGCCGCTAGTTAATCTACATAGTCCAAGGGCCCGCTAGTTAACCCACATACTCCAAGTACCCGCTAAGAAACCTTCATAATCCAAGTGCCCGCTAGTTAACCTAGATAGTCCAAGTGCCCTCTAGTTAACCTAGATCCTCCAAGTGCCCGCTAAGAAACCTAGATATTCAAAGTGCCCGTTACCTAACCTAGATAGTCCAATTGCCCGCTAGGTTACCTACATAGTCCAAATGCCCGTTCGGTAACCTAGATAGTGCAAGTGCCCGGTAGGTAACCTAGATAGTCCAAGGGACCGCTAGTTAACCTACATAGTCCAAGTGCCCGGTAGTTAACTTACGTAGTTCAAGTGTCCGTAGGGAACATACAGTGTCCAAGTGCCCATTAGGGAACCTACATAGTCCTAGTGCCCGCTAGTTAATTTACATAGTTCAAGGACCCCTAGTTAACCTACATAATCCAAGTACCCGCTAGTTAACCTAGATCGTCCAAGGGTCCGCTAATTAACCTACATATTACAAGTGCCCACTAGGGAACCTAGATAGTCTAAGTGCCCGCTCTGGAACCTACATAGTCCAAGTGACTACTAGGGAACCTACATAGTCCAAGTGCCCGCTCTGGATCATCCATAGTCCAAGTGCCGCTAGTTAACCTACATAGTCCAAGTACCCGCTAGTTAACCTAGATCGTCCAAGGGCCCGCTAGTTAACCTACATAGTCCAAGTGCCCGCTAGGTAACCTAGATAGTCCAATTGCCCGTTAGCTATCCTAGATTGTCGAAATGTCCGCTAGTTAACCTACATAGTCCAAGTGCCCGTTGGTTAACCTAGATAGGCCAAGTGCCCGCTAGGTAACCTAGACAGTCCAAGTGCCCGCTAGGTTACGTACAATATCCAAGTGCCCGTTCGTTAACCTACATATCCAAGTACCCGCTAGGTAACCAATATAGTAAAAATGCCCGCCGGGGCCCTAATAGTCTATATGCCCGCTAGTTAACCTAGATAGTCCAAGTGCTCACGAGTTAACATAGATAGACCAAGTGCCAGCTAGGGAACCTATCTAGTCCAAGTACCCACTAGGAAACGTACATAGTCCAAGTGCCCGCTAGGTATAACGTACATAGTCCAAGTGCCCGCTAGGTAACTTAGATAGTCCAAGTGCACGCTAGGGAACGTACATAGTCCAAGTGCCTGCAAGGTAACCTAGATAGTTCAAGTGCCCACTAGTTAACCTACATAGTCCAGGTTCCCCCTAGGTAACCTAGATAGTCCAAGGGCCCGCTAGGTAACCTACATTGTCCTGGTTCCCCCTAGTTAACCTACATTCTCCAAGTGCCCGATAGGGAACCTACATAGTCCAAGTACCCGCTAGGTAACCTAGATAGTCCAAATGCCCGCTAGGGAACCCACATAGTCCAAGTGCCCGCTAGGGAACTTATATAGTCCAAGGGCCCGCTACGGATCCTACATAGTCCAAGTGCCCGTTAGTTAACCTAGATAGTCCAAGTGCCCCCTAGGTAACCTAGATACTGCAACAGCCCGGTAGGTAACCTACATACTCCAAGTATCCGCTAGGTAACATAGATAGTTCAAGTGCCTGCTAGGTAACCTAGATAGTCCTAGTGCCTGCGAGGTAACCTACAAAATCTAAGTGCCCGCTAGGTAATCTATATAGTCCAAATGACCGCTAGGGAGCCTACATAGTCCAAATGCCCGCTAGGTAACCTAGATAGTCTAAGGGCCCTCTAGGTAACCTACATAGTCCTAGTGTCCCTTAGTTAACCTACATTTTCCAAGTGCCCGATAGGGAACCTACATAGTCCAAGTGCCAGCTAGGTAACCTACATAGTCCAAATGCCTTCTAGTTAACCTACATAGTCCACGTGCCCGATAGGGAACTTACATAATCCAAGTGCCCGCTAGGGAACCTACTTAGCCCAAGTGCCCGTTAAGTAACCTAGGTAGTCCAAATGCCCGCCAGGAAACCCACATAGTCCAAGTGCCCGCTAGGGAACTTACATAGGCCAAGGGCCCGCTAGGGAACCTACATAGTCCAAGTGCCCGTTAGTTAACCTAGATAGTCCAAGTGCCCTCTTGGTAACCTAGATAGTCCAACAGCCCGCTAGGTAACCTACATACTCCAAGAACCCGCTAGGTAACGTAGATAGTTCAAGTGCCAGCTAGGTAACCTACAGAGTCTAAGTGCCCGCTAGGTTATCTATATGGTCCAAATGCCCGCCAGGGAACCTACATAGTCCACGTGCCCGCTAGGTAACCTAGATAATCCAAGTGCCCGCTAGTTAACCTAGATAGTCCAAGTACCCGCTAGTTAACCTAGATTGGCCAATTGTCCGCTAGTTAACCTACATAGTCCAAGTGCCCGCTAGGTAACCTGGATAGTCCAAGTGCCCTTTAGGGAACCTACATAGTCCAAGTGCCCGCTAGGGAACCTACATAGTCCAATTGCCCGCTCTGGAACATACATAGTCCAAGTCCCCATTAGTTAACATAGATAATCCAAGTGCCCGCTAGGTAACCTATATAGTCCAAATGCCCGCTAGGGAACCTACATAGTCCAAGTGCCCGCTAGTTAACCTAGATAGTCCAAGTGCCCGCTAGTTAACCTAGATAGTCCAAGTGCCCGCTAGTTAACCAGGATCATCAAAGTGCCCTCTAGTTAACTTACATAGTCCAAAGGCCTGCTAGTTAACCTACATAGACCCAGGGCCCGCTAGTTAACCTACATAGTCCAAGTCCCCGCTAGGTAACCTAGACAGTCCAAGTGACCATTAGGTTACCTACATAGTCCAAGTGCCCGTTCGTTAACCTACATAATCCAAGTGCCCGGTAGGTAACGTCGATAGCCCAAGTGCCTGCTAGGGAACGTACATATTCCAAGTGCCAGCTAAGTAACCTAGATAGTCCAAGAGCCCACTAGTTAACCTACATAGTCCAAGTGCCTGCTAGGTAAACTACATAGTCCAAGTTCCCACTAGGTAACCTAGACAGTCCAATTGCCCGCTAGTTAACCTAGACAGTCCAAGTTCCCGATAGGGAACCTACATAGTCCCAGTGCTCGCTAGGGAACCTACATAGTCCAAGTGCTCGCTAGGCATCCTACATAGTCCAAATGCCCGTTAGTTAACCTAGATAGTCAAAGTGCCTGGTAGGTAACGTAAATAGTCCAAGTGCCCGCTAGGGAACTTACATAGTCCAAGTGCCCGCTAGGTAACCTAGATTGTGCAATTGCCCGTTAGCTAACCTAGATAGTCGAAGTGTCCGCTAGTTAACCTACATAGTCCAAGTGCCCGTTGGTTAACCTAGATAGGCCAAGTGCCCGCTAGGTAACCTAGACAGTCCAAGTGACCGCTAGATACCTACATAGTCCAAGTGCCAGTTAGGTAACCTAGATAGTCCAAGTGCCCACTAGGTAACCTAAATAATCCAAATGCCCACTAGGGAAACTACATAGTCCATGTGCCCGCTAGTTAACCTAGATAGTCCTAGTGCCCGCTAGTAAACCTAGATAAAATAAGGGCCCGTTAGTTAATCTAGATAATCCAAGTGCCAGCTAGTTAACCTACATAGTCCATGGGCCCTCTAGTTAACCTAGATAGTCCAAGTGCCCGCTAGGGGACGTACATAGTCCAAGTGCCCGCTAGGTTACCTAGATAGTCCAAGTGCCCGCCAAGGTATGTACATAGTTCAAGTGTCCGCTAGGTAACCTAGATTGTCCAAGTGTCCGCTAGTTAACCTACATAGTCCAAGTGCCCGCTAAGTAACCTAGATAGTCCAAGGTCCTGCTAGTTAACCTACATTGTCCAATGTCCGAAAGGGAACCTACATAGTCCAAGTGCCCGCTGAGGAACCTACATAGTCCAAGTGCCCGATAGGGAACCTACATATTCCAAGTGCCCGTTAGGGAACCTAGATAGTCCAAGTGCCCGTAGGGAACCTATATAGTCCAAGTGCCCGCTAGGGAACCTACATACTCAAAATGCCCGCTAGGGAACCTGCATTATACAAGTGCCCGCTAATTAACCTAGATAGTCCACGTGCCCGCTAGTTAACCTAGATAGTCCAAGTGCCTGATAGTTAACCTACATAGTCCAGTGCCTGATAGGGAACCTACATAGTCCAAGTGCCCGCAGAGGAACCTACATAGTCCAAGTGCCTGTTAGGGAACCTAGATAGTCCAAGCCCGTAGGGAACCTAGATAGTCCAAGTGCCCGCTAGGGAACCTACATAGTAAAAGTGCCCGCTAGGGAAAATGCTTTGTGCAAGTGCCCGCTAGTTAACCTAGATAGTCAAAGTGCCCGCTAGTTAACCTAGATAGTCGAAGTGCCCGATAGTTAACCTACATAATCCAAGGTCAGCTAGTTAACCTAGATAGTCCAAGTGCCCGCTAGTTAACCTACATAGTCCAAGTGCCTGCTAGTTAACCTACATAGTCCAAGGCCCCGCTAGTTAACCTAGATATTCCAAGTGCCCGCTAGTTAACCTAGATCGTCCAAGTGCCCGCTAGTTAACTTACATAGTCCAAGGGCCCGCTAGTTAACCTACATAGTCCACGGGCCCGCTAGTTAACCTACATCGTCCAAGGGCCCACCAGTTAACCTACGTAGTCCAAGTGCCCCCTAGTTAACCTACATACTCCAAGTGCCCGCTAGGTAACCTAGACAGTTCAAGTGAGCACTAGGTTACCTACATAGTCCAAGTGCCCGTTCGTTTACCTACATAATCCAAGTGCCCGCTAGGTAACCAATATAGTCCAAATGCCCGCTAGGGACCCTAATAGTCCAAATGCCCGCTAGTTAACCTAGATAGTCCAAGTGCTCGCTACTTAACATAGATAGTCCAAGTGCCCACTAGTTAGCCTAGATAGACCAAGTGCCCGCTAGGGAACCTATCTAGTCCAAGTGCCCGATAGGGAACCTACATAGTCCAAGTGCCCCCTAGATAACATAGATAGTCCAAGTACCCGCTAGGAAACGTACATAGTCCAAGTGCCCGCTAGGGAACGTACATAGTCCAAGTGCCCGCTAGGTAACCTGGATAGTCCAAATGCCCGCTAGGGAACCCACATAGTCCAAGTGCCCGTTACGTAACCT
Source organism: Tenrec ecaudatus (assembly GCF_050624435.1). Lineage (NCBI taxonomy): Eukaryota > Metazoa > Chordata > Mammalia > Afrosoricida > Tenrecidae > Tenrec > Tenrec ecaudatus. Next base: position 25,955 of record NW_027459599.1, read on the forward strand.
AGATAGTCCAAATGCCCGCTAGGGAACCCACATAGTCCAAGTGCCCGCTAGGGAACTTACATAGTCCAAGGGCCCGCTAGGGAACCTACAAAGTCCAAGTGCCCGTTAGTTAACCTAGATAGTCCAAGTTCCCGCTAGGTAACCTAAATATTCCAAGTGCCCGTTACCTAACCTAGATAATCCAATTGCCCGCTATGCAACATACATAGTCCAAGTGCCCATTCGTTAACCTAGAAATCCAAGTGCCCGCTAGGTAACCGGGACTGTCCAAGTGCCCGCTAGGTTACCTACATAGTCCAAATGCCCGCTAATTAACCTACATAGTCCAAGTGCCCGCTAAGTAACCTAGATAGTGCAAGTGCCCGCTAGGTAACCTACATAGTCCAGGTGCCCTCTAGTTAACCTAGATAGTCCAAGTGCCCGTTCGTTAACCTAGATAGTCCAAGTGCCCGCTAGGTAACCTAGACAGTCCAAGTGCCTGCTAGGTAACCTACATAGTCCAAATGCCCGTTCGTTAACCTACATAGTCCAAGGGCCCACTATTTAACTTAGATCGTCCAAGTGCCTCGGTTAACCTACATAGTCCAAGTGCCCGCAAGGTGACCTATAAAATCCAAGTTCCATCTATGTAACCTAGATAGTCCAAGGGCCCGCTAGTTAACCTACATAGTCCAAGTGCCCGCTAGGTAAACTAGATATCCAAATTCCCGCTAAGGAACCTACATAGTCCAAGTGCACGCTAGTTAACCCAGATAGTCCAAGTGCCCGCTAGTTAACCTAGATAGTCCAAGTGCCGCTAGGTAACCTATATAGTGCAAGTGTCCCCTAGTTAACCTACATAGTCCAAGTGCCCGCTAGTTAACATAGATAGTCCAAGTGCCCGCTAGGGAACGTACATAGTCCAAGTGCCCGTTAGGTAACCTAGATAGTGCAAGTGCCCCGTAGTTAACCTACATAGCCCAAGTGGCCGCTAGGTTACCTAGATAGTCCAAGGGCGCGCTAGTTAACCAACATAGTCCAAGTGCCCGTTAATTAACTTACATAGTTCAAGTGTCCATAAGGAACATATATAGTCCAAGTGCCCGCTAGGGAACATATAGAGTCTAAGTGCCCGCTAGGGAACCTACGTAGTCCAAGTGCCCGCTAGGGAATCTACATAGTCCAAGGGCTCGCTAGTTAACGTAGATAGTACAAGTGCCGCTAGTTAATCTACATAGTTCAAGGGACCGCTAGTTAACCTACATAGTCCAAGTACCGGCTAGTTAACCTAGATCGTCTAAGTGTCCGCTAGTTAACCTACATAGTACAAGTGCCCGCTAGGGAACCTACATAGTCCAAGTGCCTGCTAGGGAACCTACATAGTCCAAGTGCCTGCTCTGGAACATACATAGTCCAAGTGCCCGCCAGGGAATCTACATAGTCCAAGGGTCCGCTAGTTAACGTAGATACTCCAACTGCCTCTAGTTAATCTACATAGTTTAAGGGCCCGCAAGTTAACCTACATAGTCCAAGTATCCGCTAGTTAACCTAGATCGTCCAAGTGCCCGCTAGTTAACTTACATAGTCCAAGGGCCCGCTTGTTAACCTACATAGTCCAAGGGCCCGCTAGTTAACCTACATCGTCCAAGGGACCGCTAGTTAACCTACGTAGTCTAAGTGCCCCCTAGTTAACCTACATACTCCAAGTGCCCGCTAGGTAACCTAGACAGTTCAAGTGAGCACTAGGTTACCTACATAGTCCAAGTGCCCGTTCGTTTACCTACATAATCCAAGTGCCCGCTAGGTAACCAATATAGTCTAAATGCCCGCTAGGGACCCTAATAGTCCAAATGTCCGCTAGTTAACCTAGATAGTCCAAGTGCTCGCTACTTAACATAGATAGTCCAAGTGCCCACTAGTTAACCTAGATAGACCAAGTGCCCGCTAGGGAACCTATCTAGTCCAAGTGCCCGCTAGGGAACGTACATAGTCCAAGTGCCCGCTAGATAACATAGATAGTCCAAGTACCCGCTAGGAAACGTACATAGTCCAAGTGCCCGCTAGGGAACGTACATAGTCCAAGTGCCCACTAGGCAACCTAGATAGTCCAAGAGACCGCTAGTAAACCTAGATAGTATAAGGGCCCGTTAGTTAATCTGATAGTCCAATTGCCCGCTAGTTAACCTAGATAGTCCAAGTGCCCGCTAGTTAACCTAGATAATCCAAGTGCCCACTAGTTAACCTACATAGTACAAGGGCCTTCTAGTTAACCTAAATAGTCCAAGTGCCCGCTAGGGGACGTACATAGTCCAAGTGCCCGCTGGTAACCTACATAGTCCTAGTGCCCCCTAGTTAACCTACATTCTTCAAGTGCCCGATAGGGAAGCTACATAGTCCACGTGCCCGCTAGGTAACCTACATATTCCAAATGCCCTCTAGTTAATCTACATAGTCCAAGTGCCCGATAGGGAACCTACATAATCCAAGTGCCCGCTAGGGAACCTACATTGTCCAAGTGCCCGTTAGGTAACCTAGATAGTCCAAATGCCCGCCAGGAAACCCACATAGTCCAAGTTCCCGCTAGGGAACTTACATAGTCCAAGGGCCCGCTAGGGAATCTACACAGTCCAAGTGCCCGTTATTTAACCTAGATAGTCCAAGTGCCTGCTTGGTAACCTCGATAGTCCAACAGCCCGCTAGGTAACCGACATACCCTAAAAACCCGCTATAACGTAGATAGTTCAAGTGCCAGCTAGGTAACCTAGATAGTCTAAGGGCCCGCTAGGAAACCTACATAGTCCTAGTGCCCCCTAGTTAACCTACATTCTCCAAGTGTCCGATAGGGAACCTACATAGAACAAGTGCCCGCTAGGTAACCTACATAATCCACATGCCCGCTAGTTAATCTACATAGTCCAAGTGCCCGATAGGGAACCTACATAATCCAAGTGCCCACTAGGGAACCTACATAGTCCATGTGCCCGCTAGGTAACCTAGATAGTCCAAATGCCCGCTAGGGAACCCACATAGTCCAAGTGCCCGATAGGGAACCTACATAATCCAAGTGCCCGCTAGGGAACCTACATAGTCCAAGTGCCCGTTAGGTAACCTAGATAGTCCAAATGCCCGCTAGAGAACCCACATAGTCCAAGTGCCCACTAGGGAACTTACATAGTCCAAGGGCCCGCTAGGGAACCTACATAGTCCAAGTGCCCGTTAGTTAACCTAGATAGTCCCAATGCACGCTAGGTAACCTAGATAGTCCAACATCCCGGTAGGTAACCTACATACTCCAAGTACCCGCTAGGTAATGTAGATAGTTCAAGTGCCAGCTAGGTAACCTAGATAATCCAAGTGCCCGCTAGGTAACCTACAAAGTCTAAGTTCCCGCTAAGTAATCTATATAGTCCAAATGACCGCTAGGGAGTCTACATAATCCAAATGCTCGCTAGGTAACCTAGATAGTCTAAGGGCCCGCTTGGTAACCTACATAGTCCTAGTGCCCCCTAGTTAACCTACATTTTCCAAGTGCCCGATAGGGAACCTACATAGTCCAAGTGCCTGCTAGGTAACCTACATAGTCCAAATGCCCTCGAGTTAACCTACATAGTCCAAGTGCCCGACAGGGAACCTACATAATCCAAGTGCCCGCTAGGGAACCTACATAGTCCAAGTGCCCGTTAGGTAACCTAGATAGTCCAAATGCCCGCCAGGAAACCCTCATAGTCCAAGTGCCCGCTAGGGAACTTACATAGTCCAAGGGCCCGCTAGGGAACCTACACAGTCCAAGTGTCCGTTAGTTAACCTAGATAGTCCAAGTGCCCGCTTGGTAACCTAGATAGTCCAACAGCCCTCTAGGTAACCTACATACTCCAAGAACCCGCTATAACGTAGATAGTTCAAGTGCCAGCTAGGTAACCTAGATAGTCCACGTGCCGCTAGGTAACCTACAAAGTCTAAGTGCCCGCTAGGTAATCTATATAGTCCAAAGCCCGCTAGGGATCTACATAGTCCAAGGGCACACTAGTTAACGTAGATCGTCCAAGTGCCGCTAGTTAATCTACATAGTCCAAGGGCCCGCTAGTTAACCTACATAGTCCACGGGCCCGCTAGTTAACCTACATCGTCCAAGGGCCCACCAGTTAACCTACGTAGTCCAAGTGCCCCCTAGTTAACCTACATACTCCAAGTGCCCGCTAGGTAACCTAGACAGTTCAAGTGAGCACTAGGTTACCTACATAGTCCAAGTGCCCGTTCGTTTACCTACATAATCCAAGTGCCCGCTAGGTAACCAATATAGTCCAAATGCCCGCTAGGGACCCTAATAGTCCAAATGCCCGCTAGTTAACCTAGATAGTCCAAGTGCTCGCTACTTAACATAGATAGTCCAAGTGCCCACTAGTTAGCCTAGATAGACCAAGTGCCCGCTAGGGAACCTATCTAGTCAAAGTGCCCGATAGGGAACCTACATAGTCCAAGTGCCCCCTAGATAACATAGATAGTCCAAGTACCCGCTAGGAAACGTACATAGTCCACGTGCCCGCTAGGGAACGTACATAGTCCAAGTGCCCGCTAGGTAACCTGGATAGTCCAAATGCCCGCTAGGGAACCCACATAGTCCAAGTGCCCGTTACGTAACCTAGATAGTCCAAATGCCCGCTAGGGAACCCACATAGTCCAAGTGCCCGCTAGGGAACTTACATAGTCCAAGGGCCCGCTAGGGAACCTACAAAGTCCAAGTGCCCGTTAGTTAACCTAGATAGTCCAAGTTCCCGCTAGGTAACCTAAATATTCCAAGTGCCCGTTACCTAACCTAGATAATCCAATTGCCCGCTATGCAACATACATAGTCCAAGTGCCCATTCGTTAACCTAGAAATCCAAGTGCCCGCTAGGTAACCGGGACTGTCCAAGTGCCCGCTAGGTTACCTACATAGTCCAAATGCCCGCTAATTAACCTACATAGTCCAAGTGCCCGCTAAGTAACCTAGATAGTGCAAGTGCCCGCTAGGTAACCTACATAGTCCAGGTGCCCTCTAGTTAACCTAGATAGTCCAAGTGCCCGTTCGTTAACCTAGATAGTCCAAGTGCCCGCTAGGTAACCTAGACAGTCCAAGTGCCTGCTAGGTAACCTACATAGTCCAAATGCCCGTTCGTTAACCTACATAGTCCAAGGGCCCACTATTTAACTTAGATCGTCCAAGTGCCTCGGTTAACCTACATAGTCCAAGTGCCCGCAAGGTGACCTATAAAATCCAAGTTCCATCTATGTAACCTAGATAGTCCAAGGGCCCGCTAGTTAACCTACATAGTCCAAGTGCCCGCTAGGTAAACTAGATATCCAAATTCCCGCTAAGGAACCTACATAGTCCAAGTGCACGCTAGTTAACCCAGATAGTCCAAGTGCCCGCTAGTTAACCTAGATAGTCCAAGTGCCGCTAGGTAACCTATATAGTGCAAGTGTCCCCTAGTTAACCTACATAGTCCAAGTGCCCGCTAGTTAACATAGATAGTCCAAGTGCCCGCTAGGGAACGTACATAGTCCAAGTGCCCGTTAGGTAACCTAGATAGTGCAAGTGCCCCGTAGTTAACCTACATAGCCCAAGTGGCCGCTAGGTTACCTAGATAGTCCAAGGGCGCGCTAGTTAACCAACATAGTCCAAGTGCCCGTTAATTAACTTACATAGTTCAAGTGTCCATAAGGAACATATATAGTCCAAGTGCCCGCTAGGGAACATATAGAGTCTAAGTGCCCGCTAGGGAACCTACGTAGTCCAAGTGCCCGCTAGGGAATCTACATAGTCCAAGGGCTCGCTAGTTAACGTAGATAGTACAAGTGCCGCTAGTTAATCTACATAGTTCAAGGGACCGCTAGTTAACCTACATAGTCCAAGTACCGGCTAGTTAACCTAGATCGTCTAAGTGTCCGCTAGTTAACCTACATAGTACAAGTGCCCGCTAGGGAACCTACATAGTCCAAGTGCCTGCTAGGGAACCTACATAGTCCAAGTGCCTGCTCTGGAACATACATAGTCCAAGTGCCCGCCAGGGAATCTACATAGTCCAAGGGTCCGCTAGTTAACGTAGATACTCCAACTGCCTCTAGTTAATCTACATAGTTTAAGGGCCCGCAAGTTAACCTACATAGTCCAAGTATCCGCTAGTTAACCTAGATCGTCCAAGTGCCCGCTAGTTAACTTACATAGTCCAAGGGCCCGCTTGTTAACCTACATAGTCCAAGGGCCCGCTAGTTAACCTACATCGTCCAAGGGACCGCTAGTTAACCTACGTAGTCTAAGTGCCCCCTAGTTAACCTACATACTCCAAGTGCCCGCTAGGTAACCTAGACAGTTCAAGTGAGCACTAGGTTACCTACATAGTCCAAGTGCCCGTTCGTTTACCTACATAATCCAAGTGCCCGCTAGGTAACCAATATAGTCTAAATGCCCGCTAGGGACCCTAATAGTCCAAATGTCCGCTAGTTAACCTAGATAGTCCAAGTGCTCGCTACTTAACATAGATAGTCCAAGTGCCCACTAGTTAACCTAGATAGACCAAGTGCCCGCTAGGGAACCTATCTAGTCCAAGTGCCCGATAGGGAACCTACATAGTCCAAGTGCCCGCTAGATAACATAGATAGTCCAAGTACCCGCTAGGAAACGTACATAGTCCAAGTGCCCGCTAGGGAACGTACATAGTCCAAGTGCCCACTAGGCAACCTAGATAGTCCAAGAGACCGCTAGTAAACCTAGATAGTATAAGGGCCCGTTAGTTAATCTAGATAGTCCAATTGCCCGCTAGTTAACCTAGATAGTCCAAGTGCCCGCTAGTTAACCTAGATCGTCTAAGTGCCCGCTAGTTAACCTAGATAATCCAAGTGCCCACTAGTTAACCTACATAGTACAAGGGCCTTCTAGTTAACCTAAATAGTCCAAGTGCCCGCTAGGGGACGTACATAGTCCAAGTGCCCGCTGGTAACCTACATAGTCCGAGTGCCCCCTAGTTAACCTACATTCTTCAAGTGCCCGATAGGGAAGCTACATAGTCCACGTGCCCGCTAGGTAACCTACATATTCCAAATGCCCTCTAGTTAATCTACATAGTCCAAGTGCCCGATAGGGAACCTACATAATCCAAGTGCCCGCTAGGGAACCTACATTGTCCAAGTGCCCGTTAGGTAACCTAGATAGTCCAAATGCCCGCCAGGAAACCCACATAGTCCAAGTTCCCGCTAGGGAACTTACATAGTCCAAGGGCCCGCTAGGGAATCTACACAGTCCAAGTGCCCGTTATTTAACCTAGATAGTCCAAGTGCCTGCTTGGTAACCTCGATAGTCCAACAGCCCGCTAGGTAACCGACATACCCTAAAAACCCGCTATAACGTAGATAGTTCAAGTGCCAGCTAGGTAACCTAGATAGTCTAAGGGCCCGCTAGGAAACCTACATAGTCCTAGTGCCCCCTAGTTAACCTACATTCTCCAAGTGTCCGATAGGGAACCTACATAGAACAAGTGCCCGCTAGGTAACCTACATAATCCACATGCCCGCTAGTTAATCTACATAGTCCAAGTGCCCGATAGGGAACCTACATAATCCAAGTGCCCACTAGGGAACCTACATAGTCCATGTGCCCGCTAGGTAACCTAGATAGTCCAAATGCCCGCTAGGGAACCCACATAGTCCAAGTGCCCGATAGGGAACCTACATAATCCAAGTGCCCGCTAGGGAACCTACATAGTCCAAGTGCCCGTTAGGTAACCTAGATAGTCCAAATGCCCGCTAGAGAACCCACATAGTCCAAGTGCCCACTAGGGAACTTACATAGTCCAAGGGCCCGCTAGGGAACCTACATAGTCCAAGTGCCCGTTAGTTAACCTAGATAGTCCCAATGCACGCTAGGTAACCTAGATAGTCCAACATCCCGGTAGGTAACCTACATACTCCAAGTACCCGCTAGGTAATGTAGATAGTTCAAGTGCCAGCTAGGTAACCTAGATAATCCAAGTGCCCGCTAGGTAACCTACAAAGTCTAAGTTCCCGCTAAGTAATCTATATAGTCCAAATGACCGCTAGGGAGTCTACATAATCCAAATGCTCGCTAGGTAACCTAGATAATCTAAGGGCCCGCTTGGTAACCTACATAGTCCTAGTGCCCCCTAGTTAACCTACATTTTCCAAGTGCCCGATAGGGAACCTACATAGTCCAAGTGCCTGCTAGGTAACCTACATAGTCCAAATGCCCTCGAGTTAACCTACATAGTCCAAGTGCCCGACAGGGAACCTACATAATCCAAGTGCCCGCTAGGGAACCTACATAGTCCAAGTGCCCGTTAGGTAACCTAGATAGTCCAAATGCCCGCCAGGAAACCCACATAGTCCAAGTGCCCGCTAGGGAACTTACATAGTCCAAGGGCCCGCTAGGGAACCTACACAGTCCAAGTGTCCGTTAGTTAACCTAGATAGTCCAAGTGCCCGCTTGGTAACCTAGATAGTCCAACAGCCCTCTAGGTAACCTACATACTCCAAGAACCCGCTATAACGTAGATAGTTCAAGTGCCAGCTAGGTAACCTAGATAGTCCACGTGCCGCTAGGTAACCTACAAAGTCTAAGTGCCCGCTAGGTAATCTATATAGTCCAAAGCCCGCTAGGGATCTACATAGTCCAAGGGCACACTAGTTAACGTAGATCGTCCAAGTGCCGCTAGTTAATCTACATAGTCCAAGGGCCCGCTAGTTAACCCACATACTCCAAGTACCCGCTAAGAAACCTTCATAATCCAAGTGCCCGCTAGTTAACCTAGATAGTCCAAGTGCCCTCTAGTTAACCTAGATCCTCCAAGTGCCCGCTAAGAAACCTAGATATTCAAAGTGCCCGTTACCTAACCTAGATAGTCCAATTGCCCGCTAGGTTACCTACATAGTCCAAATGCCCGTTCGGTAACCTAGATAGTGCAAGTGCCCGGTAGGTAACCTAGATAGTCCAAGGGACCGCTAGTTAACCTACATAGTCCAAGTGCCCGGTAGTTAACTTACGTAGTTCAAGTGTCCGTAGGGAACATACAGTGTCCAAGTGCCCATTAGGGAACCTACATAGTCCTAGTGCCCGCTAGTTAATTTACATAGTTCAAGGACCCCTAGTTAACCTACATAATCCAAGTACCCGCTAGTTAACCTAGATCGTCCAAGGGTCCGCTAATTAACCTACATATTACAAGTGCCCACTAGGGAACCTAGATAGTCTAAGTGCCCGCTCTGGAACCTACATAGTCCAAGTGACTACTAGGGAACCTACATAGTCCAAGTGCCCGCTCTGGATCATCCATAGTCCAAGTGCCGCTAGTTAACCTACATAGTCCAAGTACACGCTAGTTAACCTAGATCGTCCAAGGGCCCGCTAGTTAACCTACATAGTCCAAGTGCCCGCTAGGTAACCTAGATAGTCCAATTGCCCGTTAGCTATCCTAGATTGTCGAAATGTCCGCTAGTTAACCTACATAGTCCAAGTGCCCGTTGGTTAACCTAGATAGGCCAAGTGCCCGCTAGGTAACCTAGACAGTCCAAGTGCCCGCTAGGTTACGTACAATATCCAAGTGCCCGTTCGTTAACCTACATATCCAAGTACCCGCTAGGTAACCAATATAGTAAAAATGCCCGCCGGGGCCCTAATAGTCTATATGCCCGCTAGTTAACCTAGATAGTCCAAGTGCTCGCGAGTTAACATAGATAGACCAAGTGCCAGCTAGGGAACCTATCTAGTCCAAGTACCCACTAGGAAACGTACATAGTCCAAGTGCCCGCTAGGTATAACGTACATAGTCCAAGTGCCCGCTAGGTAACTTAGATAGTCCAAGTGCACGCTAGGGAACGTACATAGTCCAAGTGCCTGCAAGGTAACCTAGATAGTTCAAGTGCCCACTAGTTAACCTACATAGTCCAGGTTCCCCCTAGGTAACCTAGATAGTCCAAGGGCCCGCTAGGTAACCTACATTGTCCTGGTTCCCCCAAGTTAACCTACATTCTCCAAGTGCCCGATAGGGAACCTACATAGTCCAAGTACCCGCTAGGTAACCTAGATAGTCCAAATGCCCGCTAGGGAACCCACATAGTCCAAGTGCCCGCTAGGGAACTTATATAGTCCAAGGGCCCGCTACGGATCCTACATAGTCCAAGTGCCCGTTAGTTAACCTAGATAGTCCAAGTGCCCCCTAGGTAACCTAGATACTGCAACAGCCCGGTAGGTAACCTACATACTCCAAGTATCCGCTAGGTAACATAGATAGTTCAAGTGCCTGCTAGGTAACCTAGATAGTCCTAGTGCCTGCGAGGTAACCTACAAAATCTAAGTGCCCGCTAGGTAATCTATATAGTCCAAATGACCGCTAGGGAGCCTACATAGTCCAAATGCCCGCTAGGTAACCTAGATAGTCTAAGGGCCCTCTAGGTAACCTACATAGTCCTAGTGTCCCTTAGTTAACCTACATTTTCCAAGTGCCCGATAGGGAACCTACATAGTCCAAGTGCCAGCTAGGTAACCTACATAGTCCAAATGCCTTCTAGTTAACCTACATAGTCCACGTGCCCGATAGGGAACTTACATAATCCAAGTGCCCGCTAGGGAACCTACTTAGCCCAAGTGCCCGTTAAGTAACCTAGGTAGTCCAAATGCCCGCCAGGAAACCCACATAGTCCAAGTGCCCGCTAGGGAACTTACATAGGCCAAGGGCCCGCTAGGGAACCTACATAGTCCAAGTGCCCGTTAGTTAACCTAGATAGTCCAAGTGCCCTCTTGGTAACCTAGATAGTCCAACAGCCCGCTAGGTAACCTACATACTCCAAGAACCCGCTAGGTAACGTAGATAGTTCAAGTGCCAGCTAGGTAACCTACAGAGTCTAAGTGCCCGCTAGGTTATCTATATGGTCCAAATGCCCGCCAGGGAACCTACATAGTCCACGTGCCCGCTAGGTAACCTAGATAATCCAAGTGCCCGCTAGTTAACCTAGATAGTCCAAGTACCCGCTAGTTAACCTAGATTGGCCAATTGTCCGCTAGTTAACCTACATAGTCCAAGTGCCCGCTAGGTAACCTGGATAGTCCAAGTGCCCTTTAGGGAACCTACATAGTCCAAGTGCCCGCTAGGGAACCTACATAGTCCAATTGCCCGCTCTGGAACATACATAGTCCAAGTCCCCATTAGTTAACATAGATAATCCAAGTGCCCGCTAGGTAACCTATATAGTCCAAATGCCCGCTAGGGAACCTACATAGTCCAAGTGCCCGCTAGTTAACCTAGATAGTCCAAGTGCCCGCTAGTTAACCTAGATAGTCCAAGTGCCCGCTAGTTAACCAGGATCATCAAAGTGCCCTCTAGTTAACTTACATAGTCCAAAGGCCTGCTAGTTAACCTACATAGACCCAGGGCCCGCTAGTTAACCTACATAGTCCAAGTCCCCGCTAGGTAACCTAGACAGTCCAAGTGACCATTAGGTTACCTACATAGTCCAAGTGCCCGTTCGTTAACCTACATAATCCAAGTGCCCGGTAGGTAACGTCGATAGCCCAAGTGCCTGCTAGGGAACGTACATATTCCAAGTGCCAGCTAAGTAACCTAGATAGTCCAAGAGCCCACTAGTTAACCTACATAGTCCAAGTGCCTGCTAGGTAAACTACATAGTCCAAGTTCCCACTAGGTAACCTAGACAGTCCAATTGCCCGCTAGTTAACCTAGACAGTCCAAGTTCCCGATAGGGAACCTACATAGTCCCAGTGCTCGCTAGGGAACCTACATAGTCCAAGTGCTCGCTAGGCATCCTACATAGTCCAAATGCCCGTTAGTTAACCTAGATAGTCAAAGTGCCTGGTAGGTAACGTAAATAGTCCAAGTGCCCGCTAGGGAACTTACATAGTCCAAGTGCCCGCTAGGTAACCTAGATTGTGCAATTGCCCGTTAGCTAACCTAGATAGTCGAAGTGTCCGCTAGTTAACCTACATAGTCCAAGTGCCCGTTGGTTAACCTAGATAGGCCAAGTGCCCGCTAGGTAACCTAGACAGTCCAAGTGACCGCTAGATACCTACATAGTCCAAGTGCCAGTTAGGTAACCTAGATAGTCCAAGTGCCCACTAGGTAACCTAAATAATCCAAATGCCCACTAGGGAAACTACATAGTCCATGTGCCCGCTAGTTAACCTAGATAGTCCTAGTGCCCGCTAGTAAACCTAGATAAAATAAGGGCCCGTTAGTTAATCTAGATAATCCAAGTGCCAGCTAGTTAACCTACATAGTCCATGGGCCCTCTAGTTAACCTAGATAGTCCAAGTGCCCGCTAGGGGACGTACATAGTCCAAGTGCCCGCTAGGTTACCTAGATAGTCCAAGTGCCCGCCAAGGTATGTACATAGTTCAAGTGTCCGCTAGGTAACCTAGATTGTCCAAGTGTCCGCTAGTTAACCTACATAGTCCAAGTGCCCGCTAAGTAACCTAGATAGTCCAAGGTCCTGCTAGTTAACCTACATTGTCCAATGTCCGAAAGGGAACCTACATAGTCCAAGTGCCCGCTGAGGAACCTACATAGTCCAAGTGCCCGATAGGGAACCTACATATTCCAAGTGCCCGTTAGGGAACCTAGATAGTCCAAGTGCCCGTAGGGAACCTATATAGTCCAAGTGCCCGCTAGGGAACCTACATACTCAAAATGCCCGCTAGGGAACCTGCATTATACAAGTGCCCGCTAATTAACCTAGATAGTCCACGTGCCCGCTAGTTAACCTAGATAGTCCAAGTGCCTGATAGTTAACCTACATAGTCCAGTGCCTGATAGGGAACCTACATAGTCCAAGTGCCCGCAGAGGAACCTACATAGTCCAAGTGCCTGTTAGGGAACCTAGATAGTCCAAGCCCGTAGGGAACCTAGATAGTCCAAGTGCCCGCTAGGGAACCTACATAGTAAAAGTGCCCGCTAGGGAAAATGCTTTGTGCAAGTGCCCGCTAGTTAACCTAGATAGTCAAAGTGCCCGCTAGTTAACCTAGATAGTCGAAGTGCCCGATAGTTAACCTACATAATCCAAGGTCAGCTAGTTAACCTAGATAGTCCAAGTGCCCGCTAGTTAACCTACATAGTCCAAGTGCCTGCTAGTTAACCTACATAGTCCAAGGCCCCGCTAGTTAACCTAGATATTCCAAGTGCCCGCTAGTTAACCTAGATCGTCCAAGTGCCCGCTAGTTAACTTACATAGTCCAAGGGCCCGCTAGTTAACCTACATAGTCCACGGGCCCGCTAGTTAACCTACATCGTCCAAGGGCCCACCAGTTAACCTACGTAGTCCAAGTGCCCCCTAGTTAACCTACATACTCCAAGTGCCCGCTAGGTAACCTAGACAGTTCAAGTGAGCACTAGGTTACCTACATAGTCCAAGTGCCCGTTCGTTTACCTACATAATCCAAGTGCCCGCTAGGTAACCAATATAGTCCAAATGCCCGCTAGGGACCCTAATAGTCCAAATGCCCGCTAGTTAACCTAGATAGTCCAAGTGCTCGCTACTTAACATAGATAGTCCAAGTGCCCACTAGTTAGCCTAGATAGACCAAGTGCCCGCTAGGGAACCTATCTAGTCCAAGTGCCCGATAGGGAACCTACATAGTCCAAGTGCCCCCTAGATAACATAGATAGTCCAAGTACCCGCTAGGAAACGTACATAGTCCAAGTGCCCGCTAGGGAACGTACATAGTCCAAGTGCCCGCTAGGTAACCTGGATAGTCCAAATGCCCGCTAGGGAACCCACATAGTCCAAGTGCCCGTTACGTAACCTAGATAGTCCAAATGCCCGCTAGGGAACCCACATAGTCCAAGTGCCCGCTAGGGAACTTACATAGTCCAAGGGCCCGCTAGGGAACCTACAAAGTCCAAGTGCCCGTTAGTTAACCTAGATAGTCCAAGTTCCCGCTAGGTAACCTAAATATTCCAAGTGCCCGTTACCTAACCTAGATAATCCAATTGCCCGCTATGCAACATACATAGTCCAAGTGCCCATTCGTTAACCTAGAAATCCAAGTGCCCGCTAGGTAACCGGGACTGTCCAAGTGCCCGCTAGGTTACCTACATAGTCCAAATGCCCGCTAATTAACCTACATAGTCCAAGTGCCCGCTAAGTAACCTAGATAGTGCAAGTGCCCGCTAGGTAACCTACATAGTCCAGGTGCCCTCTAGTTAACCTAGATAGTCCAAGTGCCCGTTCGTTAACCTAGATAGTCCAAGTGCCCGCTAGGTAACCTAGACAGTCCAAGTGCCTGCTAGGTAACCTACATAGTCCAAATGCCCGTTCGTTAACCTACATAGTCCAAGGGCCCACTATTTAACTTAGATCGTCCAAGTGCCTCGGTTAACCTACATAGTCCAAGTGCCCGCAAGGTGACCTATAAAATCCAAGTTCCATCTATGTAACCTAGATAGTCCAAGGGCCCGCTAGTTAACCTACATAGTCCAAGTGCCCGCTAGGTAAACTAGATATCCAAATTCCCGCTAAGGAACCTACATAGTCCAAGTGCACGCTAGTTAACCCAGATAGTCCAAGTGCCCGCTAGTTAACCTAGATAGTCCAAGTGCCGCTAGGTAACCTATATAGTGCAAGTGTCCCCTAGTTAACCTACATAGTCCAAGTGCCCGCTAGTTAACATAGATAGTCCAAGTGCCCGCTAGGGAACGTACATAGTCCAAGTGCCCGTTAGGTAACCTAGATAGTGCAAGTGCCCCGTAGTTAACCTACATAGCCCAAGTGGCCGCTAGGTTACCTAGATAGTCCAAGGGCGCGCTAGTTAACCAACATAGTCCAAGTGCCCGTTAATTAACTTACATAGTTCAAGTGTCCATAAGGAACATATATAGTCCAAGTGCCCGCTAGGGAACATATAGAGTCTAAGTGCCCGCTAGGGAACCTACGTAGTCCAAGTGCCCGCTAGGGAATCTACATAGTCCAAGGGCTCGCTAGTTAACGTAGATAGTACAAGTGCCGCTAGTTAATCTACATAGTTCAAGGGACCGCTAGTTAACCTACATAGTCCAAGTACCGGCTAGTTAACCTAGATCGTCTAAGTGTCCGCTAGTTAACCTACATAGTACAAGTGCCCGCTAGGGAACCTACATAGTCCAAGTGCCTGCTAGGGAACCTACATAGTCCAAGTGCCTGCTCTGGAACATACATAGTCCAAGTGCCCGCCAGGGAATCTACATAGTCCAAGGGTCCGCTAGTTAACGTAGATACTCCAACTGCCTCTAGTTAATCTACATAGTTTAAGGGCCCGCAAGTTAACCTACATAGTCCAAGTATCCGCTAGTTAACCTAGATCGTCCAAGTGCCCGCTAGTTAACTTACATAGTCCAAGGGCCCGCTTGTTAACCTACATAGTCCAAGGGCCCGCTAGTTAACCTACATCGTCCAAGGGACCGCTAGTTAACCTACGTAGTCTAAGTGCCCCCTAGTTAACCTACATACTCCAAGTGCCCGCTAGGTAACCTAGACAGTTCAAGTGAGCACTAGGTTACCTACATAGTCCAAGTGCCCGTTCGTTTACCTACATAATCCAAGTGCCCGCTAGGTAACCAATATAGTCTAAATGCCCGCTAGGGACCCTAATAGTCCAAATGTCCGCTAGTTAACCTAGATAGTCCAAGTGCTCGCTACTTAACATAGATAGTCCAAGTGCCCACTAGTTAACCTAGATAGACCAAGTGCCCGCTAGGGAACCTATCTAGTCCAAGTGCCCGCTAGGGAACGTACATAGTCCAAGTGCCCGCTAGATAACATAGATAGTCCAAGTACCCGCTAGGAAACGTACATAGTCCAAGTGCCCGCTAGGGAACGTACATAGTCCAAGTGCCCACTAGGCAACCTAGATAGTCCAAGAGACCGCTAGTAAACCTAGATAGTATAAGGGCCCGTTAGTTAATCTGATAGTCCAATTGCCCGCTAGTTAACCTAGATAGTCCAAGTGCCCGCTAGTTAACCTAGATAATCCAAGTGCCCACTAGTTAACCTACATAGTACAAGGGCCTTCTAGTTAACCTAAATAGTCCAAGTGCCCGCTAGGGGACGTACATAGTCCAAGTGCCCGCTGGTAACCTACATAGTCCTAGTGCCCCCTAGTTAACCTACATTCTTCAAGTGCCCGATAGGGAAGCTACATAGTCCACGTGCCCGCTAGGTAACCTACATATTCCAAATGCCCTCTAGTTAATCTACATAGTCCAAGTGCCCGATAGGGAACCTACATAATCCAAGTGCCCGCTAGGGAACCTACATTGTCCAAGTGCCCGTTAGGTAACCTAGATAGTCCAAATGCCCGCCAGGAAACCCACATAGTCCAAGTTCCCGCTAGGGAACTTACATAGTCCAAGGGCCCGCTAGGGAATCTACACAGTCCAAGTGCCCGTTATTTAACCTAGATAGTCCAAGTGCCTGCTTGGTAACCTCGATAGTCCAACAGCCCGCTAGGTAACCGACATACCCTAAAAACCCGCTATAACGTAGATAGTTCAAGTGCCAGCTAGGTAACCTAGATAGTCTAAGGGCCCGCTAGGAAACCTACATAGTCCTAGTGCCCCCTAGTTAACCTACATTCTCCAAGTGTCCGATAGGGAACCTACATAGAACAAGTGCCCGCTAGGTAACCTACATAATCCACATGCCCGCTAGTTAATCTACATAGTCCAAGTGCCCGATAGGGAACCTACATAATCCAAGTGCCCACTAGGGAACCTACATAGTCCATGTGCCCGCTAGGTAACCTAGATAGTCCAAATGCCCGCTAGGGAACCCACATAGTCCAAGTGCCCGATAGGGAACCTACATAATCCAAGTGCCCGCTAGGGAACCTACATAGTCCAAGTGCCCGTTAGGTAACCTAGATAGTCCAAATGCCCGCTAGAGAACCCACATAGTCCAAGTGCCCACTAGGGAACTTACATAGTCCAAGGGCCCGCTAGGGAACCTACATAGTCCAAGTGCCCGTTAGTTAACCTAGATAGTCCCAATGCACGCTAGGTAACCTAGATAGTCCAACATCCCGGTAGGTAACCTACATACTCCAAGTACCCGCTAGGTAATGTAGATAGTTCAAGTGCCAGCTAGGTAACCTAGATAATCCAAGTGCCCGCTAGGTAACCTACAAAGTCTAAGTTCCCGCTAAGTAATCTATATAGTCCAAATGACCGCTAGGGAGTCTACATAATCCAAATGCTCGCTAGGTAACCTAGATAGTCTAAGGGCCCGCTTGGTAACCTACATAGTCCTAGTGCCCCCTAGTTAACCTACATTTTCCAAGTGCCCGATAGGGAACCTACATAGTCCAAGTGCCTGCTAGGTAACCTACATAGTCCAAATGCCCTCGAGTTAACCTACATAGTCCAAGTGCCCGACAGGGAACCTACATAATCCAAGTGCCCGCTAGGGAACCTACATAGTCCAAGTGCCCGTTAGGTAACCTAGATAGTCCAAATGCCCGCCAGGAAACCCTCATAGTCCAAGTGCCCGCTAGGGAACTTACATAGTCCAAGGGCCCGCTAGGGAACCTACACAGTCCAAGTGTCCGTTAGTTAACCTAGATAGTCCAAGTGCCCGCTTGGTAACCTAGATAGTCCAACAGCCCTCTAGGTAACCTACATACTCCAAGAACCCGCTATAACGTAGATAGTTCAAGTGCCAGCTAGGTAACCTAGATAGTCCACGTGCCGCTAGGTAACCTACAAAGTCTAAGTGCCCGCTAGGTAATCTATATAGTCCAAAGCCCGCTAGGGATCTACATAGTCCAAGGGCACACTAGTTAACGTAGATCGTCCAAGTGCCGCTAGTTAATCTACATAGTCCAAGGGCCCGCTAGTTAACCTACATAGTCCACGGGCCCGCTAGTTAACCTACATCGTCCAAGGGCCCACCAGTTAACCTACGTAGTCCAAGTGCCCCCTAGTTAACCTACATACTCCAAGTGCCCGCTAGGTAACCTAGACAGTTCAAGTGAGCACTAGGTTACCTACATAGTCCAAGTGCCCGTTCGTTTACCTACATAATCCAAGTGCCCGCTAGGTAACCAATATAGTCCAAATGCCCGCTAGGGACCCTAATAGTCCAAATGCCCGCTAGTTAACCTAGATAGTCCAAGTGCTCGCTACTTAACATAGATAGTCCAAGTGCCCACTAGTTAGCCTAGATAGACCAAGTGCCCGCTAGGGAACCTATCTAGTCAAAGTGCCCGATAGGGAACCTACATAGTCCAAGTGCCCCCTAGATAACATAGATAGTCCAAGTACCCGCTAGGAAACGTACATAGTCCACGTGCCCGCTAGGGAACGTACATAGTCCAAGTGCCCGCTAGGTAACCTGGATAGTCCAAATGCCCGCTAGGGAACCCACATAGTCCAAGTGCCCGTTACGTAACCTAGATAGTCCAAATGCCCGCTAGGGAACCCACATAGTCCAAGTGCCCGCTAGGGAACTTACATAGTCCAAGGGCCCGCTAGGGAACCTACAAAGTCCAAGTGCCCGTTAGTTAACCTAGATAGTCCAAGTTCCCGCTAGGTAACCTAAATATTCCAAGTGCCCGTTACCTAACCTAGATAATCCAATTGCCCGCTATGCAACATACATAGTCCAAGTGCCCATTCGTTAACCTAGAAATCCAAGTGCCCGCTAGGTAACCGGGACTGTCCAAGTGCCCGCTAGGTTACCTACATAGTCCAAATGCCCGCTAATTAACCTACATAGTCCAAGTGCCCGCTAAGTAACCTAGATAGTGCAAGTGCCCGCTAGGTAACCTACATAGTCCAGGTGCCCTCTAGTTAACCTAGATAGTCCAAGTGCCCGTTCGTTAACCTAGATAGTCCAAGTGCCCGCTAGGTAACCTAGACAGTCCAAGTGCCTGCTAGGTAACCTACATAGTCCAAATGCCCGTTCGTTAACCTACATAGTCCAAGGGCACACTATTTAACTTAGATCGTCCAAGTGCCTCGGTTAACCTACATAGTCCAAGTGCCCGCAAGGTGACCTATAAAATCCAAGTTCCATCTATGTAACCTAGATAGTCCAAGGGCCCGCTAGTTAACCTACATAGTCCAAGTGCCCGCTAGGTAAACTAGATATCCAAATTCCCGCTAAGGAACCTACATAGTCCAAGTGCACGCTAGTTAACCCAGATAGTCCAAGTGCCCGCTAGTTAACCTAGATAGTCCAAGTGCCGCTAGGTAACCTATATAGTGCAAGTGTCCCCTAGTTAACCTACATAGTCCAAGTGCCCGCTAGTTAACATAGATAGTCCAAGTGCCCGCTAGGGAACGTACATAGTCCAAGTGCCCGTTAGGTAACCTAGATAGTGCAAGTGCCCCGTAGTTAACCTACATAGCCCAAGTGGCCGCTAGGTTACCTAGATAGTCCAAGGGCGCGCTAGTTAACCAACATAGTCCAAGTGCCCGTTAATTAACTTACATAGTTCAAGTGTCCATAAGGAACATATATAGTCCAAGTGCCCGCTAGGGAACATATAGAGTCTAAGTGCCCGCTAGGGAACCTACGTAGTCCAAGTGCCCGCTAGGGAATCTACATAGTCCAAGGGCTCGCTAGTTAACGTAGATAGTACAAGTGCCGCTAGTTAATCTACATAGTTCAAGGGACCGCTAGTTAACCTACATAGTCCAAGTACCGGCTAGTTAACCTAGATCGTCTAAGTGTCCGCTAGTTAACCTACATAGTACAAGTGCCCGCTAGGGAACCTACATAGTCCAAGTGCCTGCTAGGGAACCTACATAGTCCAAGTGCCTGCTCTGGAACATACATAGTCCAAGTGCCCGCCAGGGAATCTACATAGTCCAAGGGTCCGCTAGTTAACGTAGATACTCCAACTGCCTCTAGTTAATCTACATAGTTTAAGGGCCCGCAAGTTAACCTACATAGTCCAAGTATCCGCTAGTTAACCTAGATCGTCCAAGTGCCCGCTAGTTAACTTACATAGTCCAAGGGCCCGCTTGTTAACCTACATAGTCCAAGGGCCCGCTAGTTAACCTACATCGTCCAAGGGACCGCTAGTTAACCTACGTAGTCTAAGTGCCCCCTAGTTAACCTACATACTCCAAGTGCCCGCTAGGTAACCTAGACAGTTCAAGTGAGCACTAGGTTACCTACATAGTCCAAGTGCCCGTTCGTTTACCTACATAATCCAAGTGCCCGCTAGGTAACCAATATAGTCTAAATGCCCGCTAGGGACCCTAATAGTCCAAATGTCCGCTAGTTAACCTAGATAGTCCAAGTGCTCGCTACTTAACATAGATAGTCCAAGTGCCCACTAGTTAACCTAGATAGACCAAGTGCCCGCTAGGGAACCTATCTAGTCCAAGTGCCCGATAGGGAACCTACATAGTCCAAGTGCCCGCTAGATAACATAGATAGTCCAAGTACCCGCTAGGAAACGTACATAGTCCAAGTGCCCGCTAGGGAACGTACATAGTCCAAGTGCCCACTAGGCAACCTAGATAGTCCAAGAGACCGCTAGTAAACCTAGATAGTATAAGGGCCCGTTAGTTAATCTAGATAGTCCAATTGCCCGCTAGTTAACCTAGATAGTCCAAGTGCCCGCTAGTTAACCTAGATCGTCTAAGTGCCCGCTAGTTAACCTAGATAATCCAAGTGCCCACTAGTTAACCTACATAGTACAAGGGCCTTCTAGTTAACCTAAATAGTCCAAGTGCCCGCTAGGGGACGTACATAGTCCAAGTGCCCGCTGGTAACCTACATAGTCCGAGTGCCCCCTAGTTAACCTACATTCTTCAAGTGCCCGATAGGGAAGCTACATAGTCCACGTGCCCGCTAGGTAACCTACATATTCCAAATGCCCTCTAGTTAATCTACATAGTCCAAGTGCCCGATAGGGAACCTACATAATCCAAGTGCCCGCTAGGGAACCTACATTGTCCAAGTGCCCGTTAGGTAACCTAGATAGTCCAAATGCCCGCCAGGAAACCCACATAGTCCAAGTTCCCGCTAGGGAACTTACATAGTCCAAGGGCCCGCTAGGGAATCTACACAGTCCAAGTGCCCGTTATTTAACCTAGATAGTCCAAGTGCCTGCTTGGTAACCTCGATAGTCCAACAGCCCGCTAGGTAACCGACATACCCTAAAAACCCGCTATAACGTAGATAGTTCAAGTGCCAGCTAGGTAACCTAGATAGTCTAAGGGCCCGCTAGGAAACCTACATAGTCCTAGTGCCCCCTAGTTAACCTACATTCTCCAAGTGTCCGATAGGGAACCTACATAGAACAAGTGCCCGCTAGGTAACCTACATAATCCACATGCCCGCTAGTTAATCTACATAGTCCAAGTGCCCGATAGGGAACCTACATAATCCAAGTGCCCACTAGGGAACCTACATAGTCCATGTGCCCGCTAGGTAACCTAGATAGTCCAAATGCCCGCTAGGGAACCCACATAGTCCAAGTGCCCGATAGGGAACCTACATAATCCAAGTGCCCGCTAGGGAACCTACATAGTCCAAGTGCCCGTTAGGTAACCTAGATAGTCCAAATGCCCGCTAGAGAACCCACATAGTCCAAGTGCCCACTAGGGAACTTACATAGTTCAAGTGCCCGCTAGGTAACCTAGATAGTGCAAGTGCCCGCTAGGTAACCTACATAGTCCAAGTTCCCGCTAGGTAACCTAGATAGTCCAAATGCCCGTTACCTAACCTAGATAATCCATTTGCCCGCTATGCAACATACATAGTCCAAGTGCCCATTCGTTAACCTAGAAATCCAAGTGCCCGCTAGGTAACCGGGACTGTCCAAGTGCCCGCTAGGTTACCTACATAGTCCAAATGCCCGCTAATTAACCTACATAGTCCAAGTGCCCGCTAGGTAACCTAGATAGTGCAAGTGCCCGCTAGGTAACCTACATAGTGCAAGTGCCCGCTAGTTAACCTAGATAGTCCAAGTGCCCGTTCGTTAACCTAGATAGTCCAAGTGCCCGCTAGGTAACCTAGACAGTCCAAGTGCCTGCTAGGTAACCTACATAGTCCAAATGCCCGTTCGTTAACCTACATAGTCCAAGGGCCCACTATTTAACTTAGATCGTCCAAGTGCCTTGGTTAACCTACATAGTCCAAGTGCCCGCAAGGTAACCTATAAAATCCAAGTTCCATCTATGTAACCTAGATAGTTCAAGGGCCCGCTAGTTAACCTACATAGTCCAAGTGCCCGCTAGGTAAACTAGATATCCAAATTCCCGCTAAGGAACCTACATAGTCCAAGTGCACGCTAGGTAAACCAGATAGTCCAAGTGCCCGCTAGTTAACCTAGATAGTCCAAGTGCCGCTAGGTAATCTATATAGTGCAAGTGTCCCCTAGTTAACCTACATAGTCCAAGTGCCCGCTAGTTTACCTAGATAGTCCAAAGGCGCGCTAGTTAACCTACATAGTCCAAGTGCCCGTTAGTTAACTTACATAGTTCAAGTGTCCGTAAGGAACATATATAGTCCAAGTGCCCGCTAGGGAACATACAGAGTCTAAGTGCCCGCTAGGGAACCTACGTAGTCCAAGTGCCCGCTAGGGAATCTACATAGTCCAAGGGCCCGCTAGTTAACGTAGATAGTCCAAGTGCCGCTAGTTAATCTACATAGTTCAAGGGACCGCTAGTTAACCTACATAGTCCAAGTACCGGCTAGTTAACCTAGATCGTCCAAGTGTCCGCTAGTTAACCTACATAGTACAAGTGCCCGCTAGGGAACCTACATAGTCCAAGTGCCTGCTAGGGAACCTACATAGTCCAAGTGCCCGCTCTGGAACATACATAGTCCAAGTGCCCGCCAGGGAATCTACATAGTCCAAGGGCCCGCTAGTTAACGAAGATACTCCAAGTGCCTCTAGTTAATCTACATAGTTTAAGGGCCCGCAAGTTAACCTACATAGTCCAAGTATCCGCTAGTCAACCTAGATCGTCCAAGTGACCGCTAGTTAACTTACATAGTCCAAGGGCCCGCTAGTTAACCTACATAGTCCAAGGGCCCGCTAGTTAACCTACATCGTCCAAAGGCCCGCTAGTTAACCTACGTAGTCCAAGTGCCCCCTAGTTAACCTACATACTCCAAGTGCCCGCTAGGTAACCTAGACAGTTCAAGTGAGCACTAGGTTACCTACATAGTCCAAGTGCCCGTTCGTTTACCTACATAATCCAAGTGCCCGCTAGGTAACCAATATAGTCCAAATGCCCGCTAGGGACCCTAATAGTCCAAATGTCCGCTAGTTAACCTAGATAGTCCAAGTGCTCGCTACTTAACATAGATAGTCCAAGTGCCCACTAGTTAACCTAGATAGACCAAGTGCCCGCTAGTTAACCTATCTAGTCCAAGTGCCCGATAGGGAACCTACATAGTCCAAGTGCCCGCTAGATAACATAGATAGTCCAAGTACCCGCTAGGAAACGTACATAGTCCAAGTGCCCGCTAGGGAACGTACATAGTCCAAGTGCCCGCTAGGTAACCTAGATAGTCCAAGTGCCCGCTAGTAAACCTAGATAGTATAAGGGCCCGCTAGTTAACCTAGATAGTCCAAGTGCCCGCTAGTTAACCTAGATCGTCTAAGTGCCCGTTAGTTAACCTTGATAATCCAAGTGCCCGCTAGTTAACCTACATAGTACAAGGGCCTTCTAGTTAACCTAAATAGTCCAAGTGCCCTCTAGGGGACGTACATAGTCCCAGTGCCCGCTAGGTAAACTAGATATCCAAATTCTCGCTAAGGAACCTACATAGTCCAAGTGCACGCTTGTTAACCCAGATATTCCAAGTGCCCGCTAGTTAACCTAGATAGTCCAAGTGCCGCTAGGTAACCTATATAGAGCAAGTGTCCCCTAGTTAACCTACATAGTACAAGTTCCCGCTAGGGAACCTACATAGTCCAAGTGCCTGCTAGGGAACCTACATAGTCCAAGTGCCCGCTCTGGAACATACATAGTCCAAGTGCCCGCTAGGGAATCTACATAGTCCAAGGGCCCGGTAGTTAACGTAGATACTCCAAGTGCCTCTAGTTAATCTACATAGTCTAAGGGCCCGCAAGTTAACCTACATAGTCCAAGTATCCGCTAGTTAACCTAGATCGTCCAAGTGCCCGCTAGTTAACTTACATAGTCCAAGGGCCCGCTAGTTAACCTACATAGTCCAAGGGCCCGCTAGTTAACCTACATCGTCCAAGGGCCCACCAGTTAACCTACGTAGTCCAAGTGCCCCCTAGTTAACCTACATACTCCAAGTGCCCGCTAGGTAACCTAGACAGTTCAAGTGAGCACTAGGTTATCTACATAGTCCAAGTGCCCGTTCGTTTACCTACATAATCCAAGTGCCCGCTAGGTAAACAATATAGTCCAAATGCCCGCTAGGGACCCTAATAGTCCAAATGCCCGCTAGTTAACCTAGATAGTCCAAGTGCTCGCTACTTAACATAGATAGTCCAAGTGCCCACTAGTTAGCCTAGATAGACCAAGTGCCCGCTAGGGAACCTATCTAGTCCAAGTGCCCGATAGGGAACCTACATAGTCCAAGTGCCCCCTAGATAACATAGATAGTCCAAGTACCCGCTAGGAAACGTACATAGTCCAAGTGCCCGCTAGGGAACGTACATAGTCCAAGTGCCCGCTAGGTAACCTGGATAGTCCAAATGCCCGCTAGGGAACCCACATAGTCCAAGTGCCCGTTACGTAACCTAGATAGTCCAAGTGCCCGCTAGGGAACTTACATAGTCCAAGGGCCCGCTAGGGAACCTACAAAGTCCAAGTGCCCGTTAGTTAACCTAGATAGTCCAAGTTCCCGCTAGGTAACCTAAATATTCCAAGTGCCCGTTACCTAACCTAGATAATCCAATTGCCAGCTATGCAACATACATAGTCCAAGTGCCCATTCGTTAACCTAGAAATCCAAGTGCCCGCTAGGTAACCGGGACTGTCCAAGTGCCCGCTAGGTTACCTACATAGTCCAAATGCCCGCTAATTAACCTACATAGTCCAAGTGCCCGCTAAGTAACCTAGATAGTGCAAGTGCCCGCTAGGTAACCTAGACAGTTCAAGTGCCTGCTAGGTAACCTACATAGTCCAAATGCCCGTTCGTTAACCTACATAGTCCAAGGGCCCACTATTTAACTTAGATCGTCCAAGTGCCTCGGTTAACCTACATAGTCCAAGTGCCCGCAAGGTGACCTATAAAATCCAAGTTCCATCTATGTAACCTAGATAGTCCAAGGGCCCGCTAGTTAACCTACATAGTCCAAGTGCCCGCTAGGTAAACTAGATATCCAAATTCCCGCTAAGGAACCTACATAGTCCAAGTGCACGGTAGTTAACCCAGATAGTCCAAGTGCCCGCTAGTTAACCTAAATAGTCCAAGTGCCGCTAGGTAACCTATATAGTGCAAGTGTCCCCTAGTTAACCTACATAGTCCAAGTGCCCGCTAGTTAACATAGATAGTCCAAGTGCCCGCTAGGGAACGTACATAGTCCAAGTGCCCGTTAGATAACCTAGATAGTGCAAGTGGCCCGTAGTTAACCTACATAGCCCAAGTGCCCGCTAGGTTACCTAGATAGTCCAAGGGCGCGCTAGTTAACCAACATAGTCCAAGTGCCCGTTAATTAACTTACATAGTTCAAGTGTCCATAAGGAACATATATAGTCCAAGTGCCCGCTAGGGAACATATAGAGTCTAAGTGCCCGCTAGGGAACCTATGTAGTCCAAGTGCCCGCTAGGGAATCTACATAGTCCAAGGGCTCGCTAGTTAACGTAGATAGTACAAGTGCCGCTAGTTAATCTACATAGTTCAAGGGACCGCTAGTTAACCTACATAGTCCAAGTACCGGCTAGTTAACCTAGATCGTCCAAGTGTCCGCTAGTTAACCTACATAGTACAAGTGCCCGCTAGGGAACCTACATAGTCCAAGTGCCTGCTAGGGAACCTACATAGTCCAAGTGCCTGCTCTGGAACATACATAGTCCAAGTGCCCGCCAGGGAATCTACATAGTCCAAGGGTCCGCTAGTTAACGTAGATACTCCAACTGCCTCTAGTTAATCTACATAGTTTAAGGGCCCGCAAGTTAACCTACATAGTCCAAGTATCCGCTAGTTAACCTAGATCGTCCAAGTGCCCGCTAGTTAACTTACATAGTCCAAGGGCCCGCTTGTTAACCTACATAGTCCAAGGGCCCGCTAGTTAACCTACATCGTCCAAGGGACCGCTAGTTAACCTACGTAGTCCAAGTGCCCCCTAGTTAACCTACATACTCCAAGTGCCCGCTAGGTAACCTAGACAGTTCAAGTGAGCACTAGGTTACCTACATAGTCCAAGTGCCCGTTCGTTTACCTACATAATCCAAGTGCCCGCTAGGTAACCAATATAGTCTAAATGCCCGCTAGGGACCCTAATAGTCCAAATGTCCGCTAGTTAACCTAGATAGTCCAAGTGCTCGCTACATAACATAGATAGTCCAAGTGCCCACTAGTTAACCTAGATAGACCAAGTGCCCGCTAGGGAACCTATCTAGTCCAAGTGCCCGATAGGGAACCTACATAGTCCAAGTGCCCGCCAAATAACATAGATAGTCCAAGTACCCGCTAGGAAACGTACATAGTCCAAGTGCCCGCTAGGGAACGTACATAGTCCAAGTGCCCGCTAGGCAACCTAGATAGTCCAAGAGACCGCTAGTAAACCTAGATAGTATAAGGGCCCGTTAGTTAATCTAGATAGTCCAATTGCCCGCTAGTTAACCTAGATAGTCCAAGTGCCCGCTAGTTAACCTAGATCGTCTAAGTGCCCGCTAGTTAACCTAGATAATCCAAGTGCCCGCTAGTTAACCTACATAGTACAAGGGCCTACTAGTTAACCTAAATAGTCCAAGTGCCTGCTAGGGGACGTACATAGTCCAAGTGCCCGCTAGGTAACCTAGATAGTCCAAGTGCCCGCCAAGGTATGTACATAGTTCAAGTGCCCGCTAGGTAACCTAGATTGTCCAAGTGTCCGCTAGTTAACCTACATAGTCCAAGTGCCCGCTAGGTAACCTAGATAGTCCAAGGTCCTGCTAGTTAACCTACATAGTCCAATGCCCGATAGGGAACCTACATAGTCCAAGTGCCCCCCGAGGAACCTACATAGTCCAAGTGCCCGATAGGGAACCTACATATTCCAAGTGCCCGTTACGGAACCTAGATAGTCCAAGTGCCCGCTAGGGAACCTACATACTCAAAATGCCCGCTAGGGAACCTGCATTGTACAAGTGCCCGCTAATTTACCTAGATATTCCACGTGCCCGCTAGTTAACCTAGATAGTCCAAGTGCCCGATAGTTAACCTACATAGTCCAAGTGCCTGATAGGGAACGTACATAGTCCAAGTGCCCGCAGAGGAACCTACATAGTCCAAGTGCCCGTTAGGGAACCTAGATAGTCCAAGTGCCCGTAGGGAAACTATATAGTCCAAGTGCCCGCTAGGGAGCCTACATAGTAAAAGTGCCCGCTAGGGAACCTGCTTTGTGGAAGTGCCCGCTAGTTAACCTAGATAGTCCAAGTGCCCGCTAGTTAACCTAGATAGTCGAAGTGCCCAATAGTTAACCTATTAGTCCAAGGTCAGCTAGTTAACCTAGATAGTCCAAGTGCCTGCTAGTTAACCTACATAGTCCAAGGGCCCGCTAGTTAACCTAGATATTCCAAGTGCCTGCTAGTTAACCTAGATCGTCAAAGTGTATGCTAGTTAACCTACATAGTCCAAGTTCCCGTTAGGTAACCTAGATAGTACAAGTGCCCGCAAGGTAACCTTCATAGTCCAAGTGCCCGCTAGGTAACCTAGATATTCCAAGTTCCTCTTAGCTAACCTAGATAATCCAAGTGCCCGCTAGGTAACCTACATAGTCCAAGTGCCATTTCGTTAACCTAGATAGTCCAAGTGCCTGCTAGGTAACCTACATAGTCCAAGTGCCCACTAGGTAACCTAAATAATCCAAATGCCCACTAGGGAAACTACATAGTCCAAGTGCCCGCTAGTTAACCTAGATAGTCCAAGTGCCCGCTAGTAAACCTAGATAGTATTAGGGCCCGTTAGTTAATCTAGATAGTCCAAGTGCCCGCTAGTTAACCTAGATAGTCCAAGTGCCCGCTAGTTAACCTACATAGTCCAAGGGCCCTCTAGTTAACCTAGATAGTCCAAGTGCCTGCTAGGGGACGTACATAGTCCAAGTGCCCGCTAGGTAACCTAGATAGTACAAGTGCCCGCTAGTTAACCTACATTGTCCAAGTGCCTGCTAGTTAACCTACATAGTCCAAGGCCCCGCTAGTTAACCTAGATATTCCAAGTGCCCGCTAGTTAACCTAGATCGTCCAAGTGTATGCTAGTTAACCTACATAGTCCAAGTTCCCGTTAGGTAACCTAGATAGTACAAGTCCCCGCAAGGTAACCTCCATAGTCCAAGTGCCCGCTAGTTTACCTAGATATTCCAAGTTCCTGTTAGCTAACCTAGATAATCCAAGTGCCCGCTAGGTAACCTACATAGTCCAAGTGCCATTTCGTTAACCTAGATAGTCCAAGTGCCTGCTAGGCAACCTACATAGTCCAAGTGCCCACTAGGTAACCTAAATAATCCAAATGCCCACTAGGGAAACTACATAGTCCAAGTGCCTGCTAGTTAACCTAGATAGTCCAAGTGCCCGCTAGTAAACCTAGATAGTATAAGGGTCCGTTAGTTAATCTAGATAGTCCAAGTGCCCGCTAGTTAACCTACATAGTCCAAGGGCCCTCTAGTTAACCTAGATAGTCCAAGTGCCTGCTAGGGGACGTACATAGTCCAAGTGCCCGCTAGGTAACCTAGATAGTCCAAGTGCCCGCTAGTGAACCTACATTGTCCAAGTGCCTGCTAGTTAACCTACATAGTCCAAGGCCCCGCTAGTTAACCTAGATATTCCAAGTGCCCGCTAGTTAACCTAGATCGTCCAAGTGTATGCTAGTTAACCTACATAGTCCAAGTTCCCGTTAGGTAACCTAGATAGTACAAGTCCCCGCAAGGTAACCTCCATAGTCCAAGTGCCCGCTAGGTTACCTAGATATTCCAAGATCCTGTTAGCTAACCTAGATAATCCAAGTGCCCGCTAGGTAACCTACATAGTCCAAGTGCCATTTCGTTAACCTAGATAGTCCAAGTGCCTGCTAGGCAACCTACATAGTCCAAGTGCCCACTAGGTAACCTAAATAATCCAAATGCCCACTAGGGAAACTACATAGTCCAAGTGCCCGCTAGTTAACCTAGATAGTCCAAGTGCCCGCTAGTAAACCTAGATAGTATAAGGGCCCGTTAGTTAATCTAGATAGTCCAAGTGCCCGCTTGTTAACCTACATAGTCCAAGGGCCCTCTAGTTAACCTAGATAGTCCAAGTGCCTGCTAGGGGACGTACATAGTCCAAGTGCCCGCTAGGTAACCTAGATAGTCCAAGTGCCCGCCAAGGTATGTACATAGTTCAAGTGCCCTCTAGGTAACCTAGATTGTCCAAGTGTCCGCTAGTTAAACTACATAGTCCAAGTGCCCGCTTGGTAACCTAGATAGTCCAAGGTCCTGCTAGTTAACCTACATAGTCCAATGCCCGATAGGGAACCTACATAGTCCAAGTGCCCGCTGAGGAACCTACATAGTCCAAGTGCCCGATAGGGAACCTACATATTCCAAGTGCCCGTTAGGGAACCTATATAGTCCAAGTGCCCACTAGGGAGCCTACATAGTAAAAGTGCCCGCTAGGTAACCTGCTTTGTGCAAGTGCCCGCTAGTTAACCTAGATAGTCCAAGTGCCCGCTAGTTAACCTAGATAGTCGAAGTGCCCAATAGTTAACCTACATAGTCCAAGGTCAGCTAGTTAACCTAGATAGTTCAAGTTCCCGCTAGTTAACCTACATAGTCCAAGGCCCCGCTAGTTAACCTAGATATTCCATGTGCCCGCTAGTTAACCTAGATCGTCCAAGTGTATGCTAGGTAACCTACATAGTCCAAGTGCCCGTTAGGGAACCTAGATAGTCCAAGTGCCCGTAGGGAAACTATATAGTCCAAGTGCCTGCTAGGGAGCCTACATAGTAAAAGTGCCCGCTAGGGAACCTGCTTTGTGCAAGTGCCCGCTAGTTAACCTAGATAGTCCAAGTGCCCGCTAGTTAACCTAGATAGTCGAAGTGCCCAATAGTTAACCTATTAGTCCAAGGTCAGCTAGTTAACCTAGATAGTCCAAGTGCCTGCTAGTTAACCTACATAGTCCAAGGGCCCGTTAGTTAACCTAGATATTCCAAGTGCCCGCTAGTTAACCTAGATCGTCCAAGTGTATGCTAGTTAACCTACATAGTCCAAGTTCCCGTTAGGTAACCTAGATAGTACAAGTGCCCGCAAGGTAACCTTCATAGTCCAAGTGCCCGCTAGGTAACCTAGATATTCCAAGTTCCTCTTAGCTAACCTAGAGAATCCAAGTGCCCGCTAGGTAACCTACATAGTCCAAGTGCCATTTCGTTAACCTAGATAGTCCAAGTGCCTGCTAGGTAACCTACATAGTCCAAGTGCCCACTAGGTAACCTAAATAATCCAAATGCCCACTAGGGAAACTACATAGTCCAAGTGCCCGCTAGTTAACCTAGATAGTCCAAGTGCCCGCTAGTAAACCTAGATAGTATAAGGGCCCGTTAGTTAATCTAGATAGTCCATGTGCCCGCTAGTTAACCTAGATAGTCCAAGTGCCCGCTAGTTAACCTACATAGTCCAAGGGCCCTCTAGTTAACCTAGATAGTCCAAGTGCCTGCTAGGGGACGTACATAGTCCAAGTGCCCGCTAGGTAACCTAGATAGTCCAAGTGCCCGCTAGTGAACCTACATTGTCCAAGTGCCTGCTAGTTAACCTACATAGTCCAAGGCCCCGCTAGTTAACCTAGATATTCCAAGTGCCCGCTAGTTAACCTAGATCGTCCAAGTGTATGCTAGTTAACCTACATAGTCCAAGTTCCCGTTAGGTAACCTAGATAGTACAAGTCCCCGCAAGGTAACCTCCATAGTCCAAGTGCCCGCTAGGTTACCTAGATATTCCAAGTTCCTGTTAGCTAACCTAGATAATCCAAGTGCCCGCTAGGTAACCTACATAGTCCAAGTGCCATTTCGTTAACCTAGATAGTCCAAGTGCCTGCTAGGCAACCTACATAGTCCAAGTGCCCACTAGGTAACATAAATAATCCAAATGCCCACTAGGGAAACTACATAGTCCAAGTGCCTGCTAGTTAACCTAGATAGTCCAAGTGCCCGCTAGTAAACCTAGATAGTATAAGGGCCCGTTAGTTAATGTAGATAGTCCAAGTGCCCACTAGTTAACCTAGATAGTCCAAGTGCCCGCTAGTTAACCTAGATCGTCTAAGTGCCCGCTAGTTAACCTAGATAATCCAAGTGCCCGCTAGTTAACCTACATAGTCCAAGTGCCCGCTAGGTAACCTAGATAGTCCAAGGTCCTGCTAGTTAACCTACATAGTGCAATGCCCGATAGGGAACCTACATAGTCCAAGTGCCCCCCGAGGAACCTACATAGTCCAAGTGCCCGATAGGGAACCTACATATTCCAAGTGCCCGTTACGGAACCTAGATAGTCCAAGTGCCCGCTAGGGAACCTACATACTCAAAATGCCCGCTAGGGAACCTGCATTGTACAAGTGCCCGCTAATTTACCTAGATATTCCACGTGCCCGCTAGTTAACCTAGATAGTCCAAGTGCCCGATAGTTAACCTACATAGTCCAAGTGCCTGATAGGGAACGTACATAGTCCAAGTGCCCGCAGAGGAACCTACATAGTCCAAGTGCCCGTTAGGGAACCTAGATAGTCCAAGTGCCCGTAGGGAAACTATATAGTCCAAGTGCCCGCTAGGGAGCCTACATAGTAAAAGTGCCCGCTAGGGAACCTGCTTTGTGCAAGTGCCCGCTAGTTAACCTAGATAGTCCAAGTGCCCGCTAGTTAACCTAGATAGCCGAAGGGCCCAATAGTTAACCTATTAGTCCAAGGTCAGCTAGTTAACCTAGATAGTCCAAGTGCCTGCTAGTTAACCTACATAGTCCAAGGGCCCGCTAGTTAACCTAGATATTCCAAGTGCCCGCTAGTTAACCTAGATCGTCCAAGTGTATGCTAGTTAACCTACATAGTCCAAGTTCCCGTTAGGTAACCTACATAGTACAAGTGCCCGCAAGGTAACCTCCATAGTCCAAGTGCCCGCTAGGTAACCTAGATATTCCAAGTTCCTCTTAGCTAACCTAAATAATCCAAGTGGCCGCTAGGTAACCTACATAGTCCAAGTGCCATTTCGTTAACCTAGATAGTCCAAGTGCCTGCTAGGTAACCTACATAGTCCAAGTGCCCACTAGGTAACCTAAATAATCCAAATGCCCACTAGGGAAACTACATAGTCCAAGTGCCCGCTAGTTAACCTAGATAGTCCAAGTGCCCGCTAGTAAACCTAGATAGTATTAGGGCCCGTTAGTTAATCTAGATAGTCCAAGTGCCCGCTAGTTAACCTAGATAGTCCAAGTGCCCAATAGTTAACCTACATAGTCCAAGGGCCCTCTAGTTAACCTAGATAGTCCAAGTGCCCGCTAGTGAACCTACATTGTCCAAGTGCCTGCTAGTTAACCTACATAGTCCAAGGCCCCGCTAGTTAACCTAGATATTCCAAGTGCCCGCTAGTTAACCTAGATCGTCCAAGTGTATGCTAGTTAACCTACATAGTCCAAGTTCCCGTTAGGTAACCTAGATAGTACAAGTCCCCGCAAGGTAACCTCCATAGTCCAAGTGCCCGCTAGGTTACCTAGATATTCCAAGTTCCTGTTAGCTAACCTAGATAATCCAAGTGCCCGCTAGGTAACCTACATAGTCCAAGTGCCATTTCGTTAACCTAGATAGTCCAAGTGCCTGCTAGGCAACCTACATAGTCCAAGTGCCCACTAGGTAACCTAAATAATCCAAATGCCCACTAGGGAAACTACATAGTCCAAGTGCCCGCTAGTTAACCTAGATAGTCCAAGTGCCCGCTAGTAAACCTAGATAGTATAAGGGCCCGTTAGTTAATCTAGATAGTCCAAGTGCCCGCTTGTTAACCTACATAGTCCAAGGGCCCTCTAGTTAACCTAGATAGTCCAAGTGCCTGCTAGGGGACGTACATAGTCCAAGTGCCCGCTAGGTAACCTAGATAGTCCAAGTGCCCGCCAAGGTATGTACATAGTTCAAGTGCCCTCTAGGTAACCTAGATTGTCCAAGTGTCCGCTAGTTAAACTACATAGTCCAAGTGCCCGCTAGGTAACCTAGATAGTCCAAGGTCCTGCTAGTTAACCTACATAGTCCAATGCCCGATAGGGAACCTACATAGTCCAAGTGCCCGCTGAGGAACCTACATAGTCCAAGTGCCCGATAGGGAACCTACATATTCCAAGTGCCCGTTAGGGAACCTATATAGTCCAAGTGCCCACTAGGGAGCCTACATAGTAAAAGTGCCCGCTAGGTAACCTGCTTTGTGCAAGTGCCCGCTAGTTATCCTAGATAGTCCAAGTGCCCGCTAGTTAACCTAGATAGTCGAAGTGCCCAATAGTTAACTTATAGTCCAAGGTCAGCTAGTTAACCTAGATAGTTCAATTTCCCGCTAGTTAACCTACATAGTCCAAGGCCCCGCTAGTTAACCTAGATATTCCAAGTGCCCGCTAGTTAACCTAGATCGTCCAAGTGTATGCTAGGTAACCTACATTGTCCAAGTCCCGTTAGGTAACCTAGATAGTACAAGTCACCGCAATGTAACCTCCATAGTCCAAGTGCCCGCTAGGTTACCTAGATATTACAAGTTCCTGTTAGCTAACCTAGATAATTCAAGTGCCCGCTAGGTAACCTACATAGTCCAAGTGCCATTTCATTAACCTAGATTGTCCAAGTGCCTGCTAGGTAACCTACATAGTCCAAGGTCCCGCTAGGTAACCTATATAGTCCAAGTCCCCGCTAAGAAATCAAGATAGTCCAAGTGCCCGTTAGGTAACCTAGATAGTCCAAGTGCCCGCTAGGTAACCTAAATAGTCCAAGTTCCTGCTAGGTAACCTAGATAGTCCAAGTGCCCGTTACCTAACCTACATAATCCAATTGCCCGCTATGCAACTTACATAGTCCAAGTGCCCATTGGTTAACCTAGAAGTCCAAGTGCAAGCTAGGTAACCGGAACTGTCCAAGTGCCCGCTAGTTTACCTACATAGTCCAAGGTCCTGCTAGTTAACCTACATAGTCCAATGCCCGATAGGGAACCTACATAGTCCAAGTGCCCGCTGAGGAACCTACATATTCCAAGTGCCCGTTAGGGAACCTAGATAGTCCAAGTGCCCGCTAGGGAACCTACATACTCAAAATGCCCGCTAGGGAACCTGCATTGTACAAGTGCCCGCTAATTAACCTAGATGTTCCACGTGCCCGCTAGTTAACCTAGATAGTCCAAGTGCCCGATAGTTAACCTACATAGTCCAAGGTCAGCTAGTTAACCTAGATAGTCCAAGTTCCTGCTAGTTAACCTACATAGTCCAAGTGCCTGCTAGTTAACC
Source organism: Tenrec ecaudatus (assembly GCF_050624435.1). Classification (NCBI taxonomy): domain Eukaryota; kingdom Metazoa; phylum Chordata; class Mammalia; order Afrosoricida; family Tenrecidae; genus Tenrec; species Tenrec ecaudatus. The sequence continues at coordinate 60,541 of NW_027459599.1, forward strand.
TACATAGTCCAAGGGCCCGCTAGTTAACCTAGATATTCCAAGTGCCCGCTAGTTAACCTAGATCGTCCAAGTGTATGCTAGTTAACCTACATAGTCCAAGTTCCCGTTAGGTAACCTAGATAGTACAAGTGCCCGCAAGGTAACCTCCATAGTCCAAGTGCCTGCTAGGTAACCTAGATATTCCAAGTTCCTGTTAGCTAACCTAGATAATACAAATGCCCGCTAGGTAACCTACATAGTCCTAGTGCCATTTCGTTAACCTAGATAGTCCAAGTGCCTGCTAGGTAACCTACATAGTCCAAGTGCCCACTAGGTAACCTAAATAATCCAAAGCCCACTAGGGAAACTACATAGTCCAAGTGCCCGCTAGTTAACCTAGATAGTCCAAGTGCCCGCTAGTAAACCTAGATAGTATAAGGGCCCGTTAGTTAACCTAGATAGTCCAAGTGCCCGCTAGTTAACCTAGATCGTCTAAGTGCCCGCTAGTTAACCTACATAATCCAAGTGCCCGCTAGTTAACCTACATAGTCCAAGGGCCCTCTAGTTAACCTAGATAGTCCAAGTGCCCGCTAGGGGACGTACATAGTCCAAGTGCCCGCTAGGTAACCTAGATAGTCCAAGTGCCCGCCAAGGTATGTACATAGTTCAAGTGCCCGCTTGGTAACCTAGATTGTCCAAGTGTCCGCTAGTTAAACTACATAGTCCAAGTGCCCGCTAGGTATCTTAGATAGTCCAAGGTCCTGCTAGTTAACCTACATAGTCCAATGCCCAATAGGGAACCTACATAGTCCAAGTGCCCGCTGAGGAACCTACATAGTCCAAGTGCCCGATAGGGAACCTATATATTCCAAGTGCCCGTTAGGGAACTTATATAGTCCAAGTGCCCGCTAGGGAACCTACATACTCAAAATGCCCGCTAGGGAACCTCCATTGTACAAGTACCCGCTAATTAACTTAGATAGTCCACGTGCCCTCTAGTTAACCTAGATAATCCAAGTGCCCGATATTTAACCTACATAGTCCAAGAGCCTGATAGGGAACCTACATAGTCCAAGTGCCCGCAGAGGAACCTACATAGTCCAAGTGCCCGTTAGGGAACCTAGATAGTCCAAGTGCCCGTAGGGAACCTAGATAGTCCAAGTGCCCGCTAGGGAACCTACATAGTAAAAGTGCCCGCTAGGGAACCTGCTTTGTGCAAGTGCCCGCTAGTTAACCTAGATAGTCCAAGTGCCCGCTAGTTAACCTAGATAGCCGAAGGGCCCAATAGTTAACCTATTAGTCCAAGGTCAGCTAGTTAACCTAGATAGTCCAAGTGCCTGCTAGTTAACTTACATAGTCCAAGGGCCCGCTAGTTAACCTAGATATTCCAAGTGCCCGCTAGTTAACCTAGATCGTCCAAGTGTATGCTAGTTAACCTACATAGTCCAAGTTCCCGTTAGGTAACCTACATAGTACAAGTGCCCGCAAGGTAACCTCCATAGTCCAAGTGCCCGCTAGGTAACCTAGATATTCCAAGTTCCTCTTAGCTAACCTAAATAATCCAAGTGGCCGCTAGGTAACCTACATAGTCCAAGTGCCATTTCGTTAACCTAGATAGTCCAAGTGCCTGCTAGGTAACCTACATAGTCCAAGTGCCCACTAGGTAACCTAAATAATCCAAATGCCCACTAGGGAAACTACATAGTCCAAGTGCCCGCTAGTTAACCTAGATAGTCCAAGTGCCCGCTAGTAAACCTAGATAGTATTAGGGCCCGTTAGTTAATCTAGATATTCCAAGTGCCCGCTAGTTAACCTAGATAGTCCAAGTGCCCGCTAGTTAACCTACATAGTCCAAGGGCCCTCTAGTTAACCTAGATAGTCCAAGTGCCCGCTAGTGAACCTACATTGTCCAAGTGCCTGCTAGTTAACCTACATAGTCCAAGGCCCCGCTAGTTAACCTAGATATTCCAAGTGCCCGCTAGTTAACCTAGATCGTCCAAGTGTATGCTAGTTAACCTACATAGTCCAAGTTCCCGTTAGGTAACCTAGATAGTACAAGTCCCCGCAAGGTAACCTCCATAGTCCAAGTGCCCGCTAGGTTACCTAGATATTCCAAGTTCCTGTTAGCTAACCTAGATAATCCAAGTGCCCGCTAGGTAACCTACATAGTCCAAGTGCCATTTCGTTAACCTAGATAGTCCAAGTGCCTGCTAGGCAACCTACATAGTCCAAGTGCCCACTAGGTAACCTAAATAATCCAAATGCCCACTAGGGAAACTACATAGTCCAAGTGCCCGCTAGTTAACCTAGATAGTCCAAGTGCCCGCTAGTAAACCTAGATAGTATAAGGGCCCGTTAGTTAATCTAGATAGTCCAAGTGCCCGCTTGTTAACCTACATAGTCCAAGGGCCCTCTAGTTAACCTAGATAATCCAAGTGCCCGCCAAGGTATGTACATAGTTCAAGTGCCCTCTAGGTAACCTAGATTGTCCAAGTGTCCGCTAGTTAAACTACATAGTCCAAGTGCCCGCTAGGTAACCTAGATAGTCCAAGGTCCTGCTAGTTAACCTACATAGTCCAATGCCCGATAGGGAACCTACATAGTCCAAGTGCCCGCTGAGGAACCTACATAGTCCAAGTGCCCGATAGGGAACCTACATATTCCAAGTGCCCGTTAGGGAACCTATATAGTCCAAGTGCCCACTAGGGAGCCTACATAGTAAAAGTGCCCGCTAGGTAACCTGCTTTGTGCAAGTGCCCGCTAGTTATCCTAGATAGTCCAAGTGCCCGCTAGTTAACCTAGATAGTCGAAGTGCCCAATAGTTAACTTATAGTCCAAGGTCAGCTAGTTAACCTAGATAGTTCAATTTCCCGCTAGTTAACCTACATAGTCCAAGGCCCCGCTAGTTAACCTAGATATTCCAAGTGCCCGCTAGTTAACCTAGATCGTCCAAGTGTATGCTAGGTAACCTACATTGTCCAAGTCCCGTTAGGTAACCTAGATAGTACAAGTCACCGCAATGTAACCTCCATAGTCCAAGTGCCCGCTAGGTTACCTAGATATTACAAGTTCCTGTTAGCTAACCTAGATAATTCAAGTGCCCGCTAGGTAACCTACATAGTCCAAGTGCCATTTCGTTAACCTAGATTGTCCAAGTGCCTGCTAGGTAACCTACATAGTCCAAGGTCCCGCTAGGTAACCTATATAGTCCAAGTCCCCGCTAAGAAATCAAGATAGTCCAAGTGCCCGTTAGGTAACCTAGATAGTCCAAGTGCCCGCTAGGTAACCTAAATAGTCCAAGTTCCTGCTAGGTAACCTAGATAGTCCAAGTGCCCGTTACCTAACCTACATAATCCAATTGCCCGCTATGCAACTTACATAGTCCAAGTGCCCATTGGTTAACCTAGAAGTCCAAGTGCAAGCTAGGTAACAGGAACTGTCCAAGTGCCCGCTAGTTTACCTACATAGTCCAAGGTCCTGCTAGTTAACCTACATAGTCCAATGCCCGATAGGGAACCTACATAGTCCAAGTGCCCGCTGAGGAACCTACATATTCCAAGTGCCCGTTAGGGAACCTAGATAGTCCAAGTGCCCGCTAGGGAACCTACATACTCAAAATGCCCGCTAGGGAACCTCCATTGTACAAGTGCCCGCTAATTAACCTAGATGTTCCACGTGTCCGCTAGTTAACCTAGATAGTCCAAGTGCCCGATAGTTAACCTACATAGTCCAAGGTCAGCTAGTTAACCTAGATAGTCCAAGTTCCCGCTAGTTAACCTACATAGTCCAAGTGCCTGCTAGTTAACCTACATAGTCCAAGGGCCCGCTAGTTAACCTAGATATTCCAAGTGCCCGCTAGTTAACCTAGATCGTCCAAGTGTATGCTAGTTAACCTACATAGTCCAAGTTCCCGTTAGGTAACCTAGATAGTACAAGTGCCCGCAAGGTAACCTCCATAGTCCAAGTGCCTGCTAGGTAACCTAGATATTCCAAGTTCCTGTTAGCTAACCTAGATAATACAAATGCCCGCTAGGTAACCTACATAGTCCTAGTGCCATTTCGTTAACCTAGATAGTCCAAGTGCCTGCTAGGTAACCTACATAGTCCAAGTGCCCACTAGGTAACCTAAATAATCCAAAGCCCACTAGGGAAACTACATAGTCCAAGTGCCCGCTAGTTAACCTAGATAGTCCAAGTGCCCGCTAGTAAACCTAGATAGTATAAGGGCCCGTTAGTTAACCTAGATAGTCCAAGTGCCCGCTAGTTAACCTAGATCGTCTAAGTGCCCGCTAGTTAACCTACATAATCCAAGTGCCCGCTAGTTAACCTACATAGTCCAAGGGCCCTCTAGTTAACCTAGATAGTCCAAGTGCCCGCTAGGGGACGTACATAGTCCAAGTGCCCGCTAGGTAACCTAGATAGTCCAAGTGCCCGCCAAGGTATGTACATAGTTCAAGTTCCAGCTTGGCAACCTAGATTGTCCAAGTGTCCGCTAGTTAAACTACATAGTCCAAGTGCCCGCTAGGTATCTTAGATAGTCCAAGGTCCTGCTAGTTAACCTACATAGTCCAATGCCCAATAGGGAACCTACATAGTCCAAGTGCCCGCTGAGGAACCTACATAGTCCAAGTGCCCGATAGGGAACCTACATATTCCAAGTGCCCGTTAGGGAACTTATATAGTCCAAGTGCCCGCTAGGGAACCTACATACTCAAAATGCCCGCTAGGGAACCTCCATTGTACAAGTACCCGCTAATTAACTTAGATAGTCCACGTGCCCTCTAGTTAACCTAGATAATCCAAGTGCCCGATATTTAACCTACATAGTCCAAGAGCCTGATAGGGAACCTACATAGTCCAAGTGCCCGCAGAGGAACCTACATAGTCCAAGTGCCCGTTAGGGAACCTAGATAGTCCAAGTGCCCGTAGGGAACCTAGATAGTCCAAGTGCCCGCTAGGGAACCTACATAGTAAAAGTGCCCGCTAGGGAACCTGCTTTGTGCAAGTGCCCGCTAGTTAACATAGATAGTCCAAGTGCCCGCTAGTTAACCTAGATAGTCCAAGTGCCCGATAGTTAACCTACATAGTCCAAGGTCAGCTAGTTAACCTAGATAGTCCAAGTTCCCTCTAGTTAACCTACATAGTCCAAGTGCCTGCTAGTTAACCTACATAGTCCAAGGGCCCGCTAGTTAACCTAGATATTCCAAGTGCCCGCTAGTTAACCTAGATCGTCCAAGTGTATGCTAGTTAACCTACATAGTCCAAGTTCCCGTTAGGTAACCTAGATAGTACAATTGCCCGCAAGGTAACCTCCATAGTCCAAGTGCCTGCTAGGTAACCTAGATATTCCAAGTTCCTGTTAGCTAACCTAGATAATACAAGTGCCCGCTAGGTAACCTACATAGTCCTAGTGCCATTTCGTTAACCTAGATAGTCCAAGTGCCCGTTCGTTAACCTAGATAGTCCAAGTGCCCGCTAGGTAACCTAGACAGTCCAAGTGCCTGCTAGGTAACCTACATAGTCCAAATGCCCGTTCGTTAACCTACATAGTCCAAGGGCCCACTATTTAACTTAGATCGTCCAAGTGCCTCGGTTAACCTACATAGTCCAAGTGCCCGCAAGGTGACCTATAAAATCCAAGTTCCATCTATGTAACCTAGATAGTCCAAGGGCCCGCTAGTTAACCTACATAGTCCAAGTGCCCGCTAGGTAAACTAGATATCCAAATTCCCGCTAAGGAACCTACATAGTCCAAGTGCACGCTAGTTAACCCAGATAGTCCAAGTGCCCGCTAGTTAACCTAGATAGTCCAAGTGCCGCTAGGTAACCTATATAGTGCAAGTGTCCCCTAGTTAACCTACATAGTCCAAGTGCCCGCTAGTTAACATAGATAGTCCAAGTGCCCGCTAGGGAACGTACATAGTCCAAGTGCCCGTTAGGTAACCTAGATAGTGCAAGTGCCCGGTAGTTAACCTACATAGCCCAAGTGCCCGCTAGGTTACCTAGATAGTCCAAGGGCGCGCTAGTTAACCTACATAGTCCAAGTGCCCGTTAGTTAACTTACATAGTTCAAGTGTCCGTAAGGAACATATATAGTCCAAGTGCCCGCTAGGGAACATACAGCGTCTAAGTGCCCGCTAGGGAACCTACGTAGTCCAAGTGCCCGCTAGGGAATCTACATAGTCCAAGGGCCCGCTAGTTAACGTAGATAGTCCAAGTGCCGCTAGTTAATCTACATAGTTCAAGGGACCGCTAGTTAACCTACATAGTCCAAGTACCGGCTAGTTAACCTAGATCGTCCAAGTGTCCGCTAGTTAACCTACATAGTACAAGTGCCCGCTAGGGAACCTACATAGTCCAAGTGCCTGCTAGGGAACCTACATAGTCCAAGTGCCCGCTCTGGAACATACATAGTCCAAGTGCCCGCCAGGGAATCTACATAGTCCAAGGGCCCGCTAGTTAACGAAGATACTCCAAGTGCCTCTAGTTAATCTACATAGTTTAAGGGCCCGCAAGTTAACCTACATAGTCCAAGTATCCGCTAGTCAACCTATATCGTCCAAGTGACCGCTAGTTAACTTACATAGTCCAAGGGCCCGCTAGTTAACCTACATAGTCCAAGGGCCCGCTAGTTAACCTACATCGTCCAAAGGCCCGCTAGTTAACCTACGTAGTCCAAGTGCCCCCTAGTTAACCTACATACTCCAAGTGCCCGCTAGGTAACCTAGACAGTTCAAGTGAGCACTAGATTATCTACATAGTCCAAGTGCCCGTTCGTTTACCTACATAATCCAAGTGCCCGCTAGATAACCAATATAGTCCAAATGCCCGCTAGGGACCCTAATAGTCCAAATGTCCGCTAGTTAACCTAGATAGTCCAAGTGCTCGCTACTTAACATAGATAGTCCAAGTGCCTTCTAGTTAACCTAGAAAGACCAAGTGCCCGCTAGGGAACCTATCTAGTCCAAGGGCCCGATAGGGAACCTACATAGTCCAAGTGCCCGCTAGATAACATAGATAGTCAAAGTACCCGCTAGGAAACGTACATAGTCCAAGTCCCCGCTAGGGAACGTACATAGTCCAAGTGCCCGCTAGGTAACCTAGATAGTCCAAGTGCCCGCTAGTAAACCTAGATAGTATAAGGGCCCGCTAGTTAACCTAGATAGTCCAAGTGCCCGCTAGTTAACCTAGATCGTCTAAGTGCCCGCTAGTTAACCTTGATAATCCAAGTGCCCGCTAGTTAACCTATATAGTACAAGGGCCTTCTAGTTAACCTAGATAGTCCAAGTGCCCGCTAGGGGACGTACATAGTCCAAGTGCCCGCTAGGTAACCTAGATAGTCCAAGTGCCCGCCAAGGTATGTACATAGTTCAAGTGCCCGCTTGCTAACCTAGATTGTCCAAGTGTCCGCTAGTTAAACTACATAGTCCAAGTGCCCGCTAGGTATCTTAGATAGTCCAAGGTCCTGCTAGTTAACCTACATAATCCAATGCCCAATAGGGAACCTACATAGTCCAAGTGCCCGCTGTGGAACCTACATAGTCCAAGTGCCCGATAGGGAACCTATATATTCCAAGTGCCCGTTAGGGAACTTATATAGTCCAAGTGCCCGCTAGGGAACCTACATACTCAAAATGCCCGCTAGGGAACCTGCATTGTACAAGTGCCCGCTAATTACCTTAGATAGTCCACGTGCCCTCTAGTTAACCTAGATAGTCCAAGTGCCCGATATTTAACCTACATAGTCCAAGAACCTGATAGGGAACCTACATAGTCCAAGTGCCCGCAGAGGAACATACATAGTCCAAGTGCCCGTTAGGGAACCTAGATAGTCCAAGTGCCCGTAGGGAACCTAGATAGTCCAAGTGCCCGCTAGGGAACCTACATAGTAAAAGTGCCCGCTAGGGAACCTGCTTTGTGCAAGTGCCCGCTAGTTAACATAGATAGTCCAAGTGCCCGATAGTTAACCTACATAGTCCAAGGTCAGCTAGTTAACCTAGATAGTCCAAGTTCCCGCTAGTTAACCTACATAGTCCAAGTGCCTGCTAGTTAACCTACATAGTCCAAGGGCCCGCTAGTTAACCTAGATATTCCAAGTGCCCGCTAGTTAACCTAGATCGTCCAAGTGTATGCTAGTTAACCTACATAGTCCAAGTTCCCGTTAGGTAACCTAGATAGTACAATTGCCCGCAAGGTAACCTCCATAGTCCAAGTGCCTGCTAGGTAACCCAGATATTCCAAGTTCCTGTTAGCTAACCTAGATAATACAAGTGCCCGCTAGGTAACCTACATAGTCCTAGTGCCATTTCGTTAACCTAGATAGTCCAAGTGCCCGTTCGTTAACCTAGATAGTCCAAGTGCCCGCTAGGTAACCTAGACAGTCCAAGTGCCTGCTAGGTAACCTACATAGTCCAAATGCCCGTTCGTTAACCTACATAGTCCAAGGGCCCACTATTTAACTTAGATCGTCCAAGTGCCTCGGTTAACCTACATAGTCCAAGTGCCCGCAAGGTGACCTATAAAATCCAAGTTCCATCTATGTAACCTAGATAGTCCAAGGGCCCGCTAGTTAACCTACATAGTCCAAGTGCCCGCTAGGTAAACTAGATATCCAAATTCCCGCTAAGGAACCTACATAGTCCAAGTGCACGCTAGTTAACCCAGATAGTCCAAGTGCCCGCTAGTTAACCTAGATAGTCCAAGTGCCGCTAGGTAACCTATATAGTGCAAGTGTCCCCTAGTTAACCTACATAGTCCAAGTGCCCGCTAGTTAACATAGATAGTCCAAGTGCCCGCTAGGGAACGTACATAGTCCAAGTGCCCGTTAGGTAACCTAGATAGTGCAAGTGCCCGGTAGTTAACCTACATAGCCCAAGTGCCCGCTAGGTTACCTAGATAGTCCAAGGGCGCGCTAGTTAACCTACATAGTCCAAGTGCCCGTTAGTTAACTTACATAGTTCAAGTGTCCGTAAGGAACATATATAGTCCAAGTGCCCGCTAGGGAATATACAGCGTCTAAGTGCCCGCTAGGGAACCTACGTAGTCCAAGTGCCCGCTAGGGAATCTACATAGTCCAAGGGCCCGCTAGTTAACGTAGATAGTCCAAGTGCCGCTAGTTAATCTACATAGTTCAAGGGACCGCTAGTTAACCTACATAGTCCAAGTACCGGCTAGTTAACCTAGATCGTCCAAGTGTCCGCTAGTTAACCTACATAGTACAAGTGCCCGCTAGGGAACCTACATAGTCCAAGTGCCTGCTAGGTAACCTACATAGTCCAAGTGCCCGCTCTGGAACATACATAGTCCAAGTGCCCGCCAGGGAATCTACATAGTCCAAGGGCCCGCTAGTTAACGAAGATACTCCAAGTGCCTCTAGTTAATCTACATAGTTTAAGGGCCCGCAAGTTAACCTACATAGTCCAAGTATCCGCTAGTCAACCTAGATCGTCCAAGTGACCGCTAGTTAACTTACATAGTCCAAGGGCCCGCTAGTTAACCTACATAGTCCAAGGGCCCGCTAGTTAACCTACATCGTCCAAGGGCCCGCTAGTTAACCTACGTAGTCCAAGTGCCCCCTAGTTAACCTACATACTCCAAGTGCCCGCTAGGTAACCGAGACAGTTCAAGTGAGCACTAGGTTACCTACATAGTCCAAGTGCCCGTTCGTTTACCTACATAATCCAAGTGCCCGCTAGGTAACCAATATAGTCCAAATGCCCGCTAGGGACCCTAATAGTCCAAATGCCCACTAGTTAACCTAGATAGTCCAAGTGCTCGCTACTTAACATAGATAGTCCAAGTGCCCACTAGTTAACCTAGATAGACCAAGTGCCCGCTAGGGAACCTATCTAGTCCAAGTGCCCGATAGGGAACCTACATAGTCCAAGTGCCCGCTAGATAACATAGATAGTCCAAGTACCCGCTAGGAAACGTACATAGTCCAAGTGCCCGCTAGGGAACGTACATAGTCCAAGTGCCCGCTAGGTAACCTAGATAGTCCAAGTGCCCGCTAGTAAACCTAGATAGTATAAGGGCCCGCTAGTTAACCTAGATAGTCCAAGTGCCCGCTAGTTAACCTAGATCGTCTAAGTGCCCGCTAGTTAACCTTGATAATCCAAGTGCCCGCTAGTTAACCTTGATAATCCAAGTGCCCGCTAGTTAACCTACATAGTACAAGGGCCTTCTAGTTAACCTAGATAGTCCAAGTGCCCGCTAGGGGACGTACATAGTCCAAGTGCCCGCTAGGTAACCTAGATAGTCCAAGTGCCCGCCAAGGTATGTACATAGTTCAAGTGCCCGCTTGGTAACCTAGATTGTCCAAGTGTCCGCTAGTTAAACTACATAGTACAAGTGCCCGCTAGGTATCTTAGATAGTCCAAGGTCCTGCTAGTTAACCTACATAGTCCAATGCCCAATAGGGAACCTACATAGTCCAAGTGCCGCTGAGGAACCTACATAGTCCAAGTGCCCGATAGGGAACCTATATATTCCAAGTGCCCGTTAGGGAACTTATATAGTCCAAGTGCCCGCTAGGGAACCTACATACTCAAAATGCCCGCTAGGGAACCTGCATTGTACAAGTACCCGCTAATTAACTTAGATAGTCCACGTGCCCTATAGTTAACCTAGATAGTCCAAGTGCCCGATATTTAACCTACATAGTCCAAGAGCCTGATAGGGAACCTACATAGTCCAAGTGCCCGCAGAGGAACCTACATAGTCCAAGTGCCCGTTAGGGAACCTAGATAGTCCAAGTGCCCGTAGGGAACCTAGATAGTCCAAGTGCCCGCTAGGGAACCTACATAGTAAAAGTGCCCGCTAGGGAACCTGCTTTGTGCAAGTGCCCGCTAGTTAACATAGATAGTCCAAGTGCCCGCTAGTTAACCTAGATAGTCCAAGTGCCCGATAGTTAACCTACATAGTCCAAGGTCAGCTAGTTAACCTAGATAGTCCAAGTTCCCGCTAGTTAACCTACATAGTCCAAGTGCCTGCTAGTTAACCTACATAGTCCAAGGGCCCGCTAGTTAACCTAGATATTCCAAGTGCCCGCTAGTTAACCTAGATCGTCCAAGTGAATGCTAGTTAACCTACATAGTCCAAGTTCCCGTTAGGTAACCTAGATAGTACAATTGCCCGCAAGGTAACCTCCATAGTCCAAGTGCCTGCTAGGTAACCTAGATATTCCAAGTTCCTGTTAGCTAACCTAGATAATACAAGTGCCCGCTAGGTAACCTACATAGTCCTAGTGCCATTTCGTTAACCTAGATAGTCCAAGTGCCCGTTCGTTAACCTAGATAGTCCAAGTGCCCGCTAGGTAACCTAGACAGTCCAAGTGCCTGCTAGGTAACCTACATAGTCCAAATGCCCGTTCGTTAACCTACATAGTCCAAGGGCCCACTATTTAACTTAGATCGTCCAAGTGCCTCGGTTAACCTACATAGTCCAAGTGCCCGCAAGGTGACCTATAAAATCCAAGTTCCATCTATGTAACCTAGATAGTCCAAGGGCCCGCTAGTTAACCTACATAGTCCAAGTGCCCGCTAGGTAAACTAGATATCCAAATTCCCGCTAAGGAACCTACATAGTCCAAGTGCACGCTAGTTAACCCAGATAGTCCAAGTGCCGCTAGGTAACCTATATAGTGCAAGTGTCCCCTAGTTAACCTACATAGTCCAAGTGCCCGCTAGTTAACATAGATAGTCCAAGTGCCCGCTAGGGAACGTACATAGTCCAAGTGCCCGTTAGGTAACCTAGATAGTGCAAGTGCCCGGTAGTTAACCTACATAGCCCAAGTGCCCGCTAGGTTACCTAGATAGTCCAAGGGCGCGCTAGTTAACCTACATAGTCCAAGTGCCCGTTAGTTAACTTACATAGTTCAAGTGTCCGTAAGGAACATATATAGTCCAAGTGCCCGCTAGGGAATATACAGCGTCTAAGTGCCCGCTAGGGAACCTACGTAGTCCAAGTGCCCGCTAGGGAATCTACATAGTCCAAGGGCCCGCTAGTTAACGTAGATAGTCCAAGTGCCGCTAGTTAATCTACATAGTTCAAGGGACCGCTAGTTAACCTACATAGTCCAAGTACCGGCTAGTTAACCTAGATCGTCCAAGTGTCCGCTAGTTAACCTACATAGTACAAGTGCCCGCTAGGGAACCTACATAGTCCAAGTGCCTGCTAGGTAACCTACATAGTCCAAGTGCCCGCTCTGGAACATACATAGTCCAAGTGCCCGCCAGGATTTCTACATAGTCCAAGGGCCCGCTAGTTAACGAAGATACTCCAAGTGCCTCTAGTTAATCTACATAGTTTAAGGGCCCGCAAGTTAACCTACATAGTCCAAGTATCCGCTAGTCAACCTAGATCGTCCAAGTGGCCGCTAGTTAACTTACATAGTCCAAGGGCCCGCTAGTTAACCTACATAGTCCAAGGGCCCGCTAGTTAACCTACATCGTCCAAGGGCCCGCTAGTTAACCTACGTAGTCCAAGTGCCCGCTAGTTAACCTAGACAGTTCAAGTGAGCACTAGGTTACCTACATAGTCCAAGTGCCCGTTCGTTTACCTACATAATCCAAGTGCCCGCTAGGTAACCAATATAGTCCAAATGCCCTCTAGGGACCCTAATAGTCCAAATGCCCACTAGTTAACCTAGATAGTCCAAGTGCTCGCTACTTAACATAGATAGTCCAAGTGCCCACTAGTTAACCTAGATAGACCAAGTGCCCGCTAGGGAACCTATCTAGTCCAAGTGCCCGATAGGGAACCTACATAGTCCAAGTGCCCGCTAGATAACATAGATAGTCCAAGTACCCGCTAGGAAACGTACATAGTCCAAGTGCCCGCTAGGGAACGTACATAGTCCAAGTGCCCGCTAGGTAACCTAGATAGTCCAAGTGCCCGCTAGTAAACCTAGATAGTATAAGGGCCCGCTAGTTAACCTAGATAGTCCAAATGCCCGCTAGTTAACCTAGATCGTCTAAGTGCCCGCTAGTTAACCTTGATAATCCAAGTGCCCGCTAGTTAACCTTGATAATCCAAGTGCCCGCTAGTTAACCTACATAGTACAAGGGCCTTCTAGTTAACCTAGATAGTCCAAGTGCCCGCTAGGGGACGTACATTGTCCAAGTGCCCGCTAGGTAACCTAGATAGTCCAAGTGCCCGCCAAGGTATGTACATAGTTCAAGTGCCCGCTTGGTAACCTAGATTGTCCAAGTGTCCGCTAGTTAAACTACATAGTACAAGTGCCCGCTAGGTATCTTAGATAGTCCAAGGTCCTGCTAGTTAACCTACATAGTCCAATGCCCAATAGGGAACCTACATAGTCCAAGTGCCGCTGAGGAACCTACATAGTCCAAGTGCCCGATAGGGAACCTATATATTCCAAGTGCCCGTTAGGGAACTTATATAGTCCAAGTGCCCGCTAGGGAACCTACATACTCAAAATGCCCGCTAGGGAACCTGCATTGTACAAGTACCCGCTAATTAACTTAGATAGTCCACGTGCCCTCTAGTTAACCTAGATAGTCCAAGTGCCCGATATTTAACCTACATAGTCCAAGAGCCTGATAGGGAACCTACATAGTCCAAGTGCCCGCAGAGGAACCTACATAGTCCAAGTGCCCGTTAGGGAACCTAGATAGTCCAAGTGCCCGTAGGGAACCTAGATAGTCCAAGTGCCCGCTAGGGAACCTACATAGTAAAAGTGCCCGCTAGGGAACCTGCTTTGTGCAAGTGCCCGCTAGTTAACATAGATAGTCCAAGTGCCCGCTAGTTAACCTAGATAGTCCAAGTGCCCGATAGTTAACCTACATAGTCCAAGGTCAGCTAGTTAACCTAGATAGTCCAAGTTCCCGCTAGTTAACCTACATAGTCCAAGTGCCTGCTAGTTAACCTACATAGTCCAAGGGCCCGCTAGTTAACCTAGATATTCCAAGTGCCCGCTAGTTAACCTAGATCGTCCAAGTGTATGCTAGTTAACCTACATAGTCCAAGTTCCCGTTAGGTAACCTAGATAGTACAATTGCCCGCAAGGTAACCTACATAGTCCAAGTGCCTGCTAGGTAACCTAGATATTCCAAGTTCCTGTTAGCTAACCTAGATAATACAAGTGCCCGCTAGGTAACCTACATAGTCCTAGTGCCATTTCGTTAACCTAGATAGTCCAAGTGCCCGTTCGTTAACCTAGATAGTCCAAGTGCCCGCTAGGTAACCTAGACAGTCCAAGTGCCTGCTAGGTAACCTACATAGTCCAAATGCCCGTTCGTTAACCTACATAGTCCAAGGGCCCACTATTTAACTTAGATCGTCCAAGTGCCTCGGTTAACCTACATAGTCCAAGTGCCCGCAAGGTGACCTATAAAATCCAAGTTCCATCTATGTAACCTAGATAGTCCAAGGGCCCGCTAGTTAACCTACATAGTCCAAGTGCCCGCTAGGTAAACTAGATATCCAAATTCCCGCTAAGGAACCTACATAGTCCAAGTGCACGCTAGTTAACCCAGATAGTCCAAGTGCCCGCTAGTTAACCTAGATAGTCCAAGTGCCGCTAGGTAACCTATATAGTGCAAGTGTCCCCTAGTTAACCTTCATAGTCCAAGTGCCCGCTAGTTAACATAGATAGTCCAAGTGCCCGCTAGGGAACGTATATAGTCCAAGTGCCCGTTAGGTAACCTAGATAGTGCAAGTGCCCGGTAGTTAACCTACATAGCCCAAGTGCCCGCTAGGTTACCTAGATAGTCCAAGGGCGCGCTAGTTAACCTACATAGTCCAAGTGCCCGTTAGTTAACTTACATAGTTCAAGTGTCCGTAAGGAACATATATAGTCCAAGTGCCCGCTAGGGAACATACAGAGTCTAAGTGCCCGCTAGGGAACCTACGTAGTCCAAGTGCCCGCTAGGGAATCTACATAGTCCAAGTGCCGCTAGTTAATCTACATAGTTCAAGGGACCGCTAGTTAACCTACATAGTCCAAGTACCGGCTAGTTAACCTAGATCGTCCAAGTGTCCGCTAGTTAACCTACATAGTACAAGTGCCCGCTAGGGAACCTACATAGTCCAAGTGCCTGCTAGGGAACCTACATAGTCCAAGTGCCCGCTCTGGAACATACATAGTCCAAGTGCCCGCCAGGGAATCTACATAGTCCAAGGGCCCGCTAGTTAACGAAGATACTCCAAGTGCCTCTAGTTAATCTACATAGTTTAAGGGCCCGCAAGTTAACCTACATAGTCCAAGTATCCGCTAGTCAACCTAGATCGTCCAAGTGACCGCTAGTTAACTTACATAGTCCAAGGACCCGCTAGTTAACCTACATCGTCCAAGGGCCCGCTAGTTAACCTACGTAGTCCAAGTGCCCCCTAGTTAACCTACATACTCCAAGTGCCCGCTAGGTAACCTAGACAGTTCAAGTGAGCACTAGGTTACCGACATAGTCCAAGTGCCCGTTCGTTTACCTACATAATCCAAGTGCCCGCTAGGTAACCAATATAGTCCAAATGCCCGCTAGGGACCCTAATAGTCCAAATGTCCGCTAGTTAACCTAGATAGTCCAAGTGCTCGCTACTTAACATAGATAGTCCAAGTGCCCACTAGTTAACCTAGATAGACCAAGTGCCCGCTAGGGAACCTATCTAGTCCAAGTGCCCGATAGGGAACCTACATAGTCCAAGTGCCCGCTAGATAACATAGATAGTCCAAGTACCCGCTAGGAAACGTACATAGTCCAAGTGCCCGCTAGGGAACGTACATAGTCCAAGTGCCCGCTAGGTAACCTAGATAGTCCAAGTGCCCGCTAGTAAACCTAGATAGTATAAGGGCCCGCTAGTTAACCTAGATAGTCCAAGTGCCCGCTAGTTAACCTTGATAATCCAAGTGCCCGCTAGTTAACCTACATAGTACAAGGGCCTTCTAGTTAACCTAAATAGTCCAAGTGCCCTCTAGGGGACGTACATAGTCCCAGTGCCCGCTAGGTAAACTAGATATCCAAATTCTCGCTAAGGAACCTACATAGTCCAAGTGCACGCTAGTTAACCCAGATATTCCAAGTGCCTGCTAGTTAACCTAGATAGTCCAAGGGCCGCTAGGTAACCTATATAGAGCAAGTGTCCCCTAGTTAACCTACATAGTACAAGTGCCCGCTAGGGAACCTACATAGTCCAAGTGCCTGCTAGGGAACCTACATAGTCCAAGTGCCCGCTCTGGAACATACATAGTCCAAGTGCCCGCTAGGGAATCTACATAGTCCAAGGGCCCACTAGTTAACGTAGATAGTCCAAGTGCCGCTAGTTAATCTACATAGTTCAAGGGACCGCTAGTTAACCTACATAGTCCAAGTACCGGCTAGTTAACCTAGATCGTCCAAGTGTCCGCTAGTTAACCTACATAGTACAAGTGCCCGCTAGGGAACCTACATAGTCCAAGTGCCTGCTAGGTAACCTACATAGTCCAAGTGCCCGCTCTGGAACATACATAGTCCAAGTGCCCGCTAGGGAATCTACATAGTCCAAGGGCCTGGTAGTTAACGTAGATACTCCAAGTGCCTCTAGTTAATCTACATAGTCTAAGGGCCCGCAAGTTAACCTACATAGTCCAAGTATCCGCTAGTTAACCTAGATAGTCCAAGTGCCCGCTAGTTAACTTACATAGTCCAAGGGCCCGCTAGTTAACCTACATAGTCCAAGGGCCCGCTAGTTAACCTACATCGTCCTAGGGCCCACCAGTTAACCTACGTAGTCCAAGTGCCCCCTAGTTAACCTACATACTCCAAGTGCCCGCTAGGTAACCTAGACAGTTCAAGTGAGCACTAGGTTACCTACATAGTCCAAGTGCCCGTTCGTTTACCTACATAATCCAAGTGCCCGCTAGGTAACCAATATAGTCCAAATGCCCGCTAGGGACCCTAATAGTCCAAATGCCCACTAGTTAACCTAGATAGTCCAAGTGCTCGCTACTTAACATAGATAGTCCAAGTGCCCACTAGTTAACCTAGATAGACCAAGTGCCCGCTAGGGAACCTATCTAGTCCAAGTGCCCGATAGGGAACCTACATAGTCCAAGTGCCCGCTAGATAACATAGATAGTCCAAGTACCCGCTAGGAAACGTAAATAGGCCAAGTGCCCGCTAGGGAACGTACATAGTCCAAGTGCCCGCTAGGTAACCTGGATAGTCCAAATGCCCGCTAGGGAACCCACATAGTCCAAGTGCCCGTTACGTAACCTAGATAGTCCAAATGCTCGCTAGGGAACCCACATAGTCCAAGTGCCCGCTAGGGAACTTACATAGTCCAAGGGCCCGCTAGGGAACCTACATAGTCCAAGTGCCCGTTAGTTAACCTAGATAGTCCAAGTTCCCGCTAGGTAACCTAAATATTCCAAGTGCCCGTTACCTAACCTAGATAATCCAATTGCCCGCTATGCAACATACATAGTCCAAGTGCCCATTCGTTAACCTAGAAATCCAAGTGCCCGCTAGGTAACCGGGACTGTCCAAGTGCCCGCTAGGTTACCTACATAGTCCAAATGCCCGCTAATTAACCTACATAGTCCAAGTGCCCGCTAGGTAACCTAGATAGTGCAAGTGCCCGCTAGGTAACCTACATAGTCCAAGTGCCATTTCGTTAACCTAGATAGTCCAAGTGCCCGTTCGTTAACCTAGATAGTCCAAGTGCCCGCTAGGTAACCTAGACAGTCCAAGTGCCTGCTAGGTAACCTACATAGTCCAAATGCCCGTTCGTTAACCTACATAGTCCAAGGGCCCACTATTTAACTTAGATCGTCCAAGTGCCTCGGTTAACCTACATAGTCCAAGTGCCCGCAAGGTGACCTATAAAATCCAAGTTCCATCTATGTAACCTAGATAGTCCAAGGGCCCGCTAGTTAACCTACATAGTCCAAGATGCCCGCTAGGTAAACTAGATATCCAAATTCCCGCTAAGGAACCTACATAGTCCAAGTGCACGCTAGTTAACCCAGATAGTCCAAGTGCCCGCTAGTTAACCTAGATAGTCCAAGTGCCGCTAGGTAACCTATATAGTGCAAGTGTCCCCTAGTTAACCTACATAGTCCAAGTGCCCGCTAGTTAACATAGATAGTCCAAGTGCCCGCTAGGGAACGTACATAGTCCAAGTGCCCGTTAGGTAACCTAGATAGTGCAAGTGCCCCGTAGTTAACCTACATAGCCCAAGTGGCCGCTAGGTTACCTAGATAGTCCAAGGGCGCGCTAGTTAACCAACATAGTCCAAGTGCCCGTTAGTTAACTTACATAGTTCAAGTGTCCATAAGGAACATATATAGTCCAAGTGCCCGCTAGGGAACATACAGAGTCTAAGTGCCCGCTAGGGAACCTACGTAGTCCAAGTGCCCGCTAGGGAATCTACATAGTCCAAGGGCCCGCTAGTTAACGTAGATAGTCCAAGTGCCGCTAGTTAATCTACATAGTTCAAGGGACCGCTAGTTAACCTACATAGTCCAAGTACCGGCTAGTTAACCTAGATCGTCCAAGTGTCCGCTAGTTAACCTACATAGTACAAGTGCCCGCTAGGGAACCAACATAGTCCAAGTGCCTGCTAGGGAACCTACATAGTCCAAGTGCCCGCTCTGGAACATACATAGTCCAAGTGCCCGCCAGGGAATCTACATAGTCCAAGGGCCCGCTAGTTAACGTAGATACTCCAACTGCCTCTAGTTAATCTACATAGTTTAAGGGCCCGCAAGTTAACCTTCATAGTCCAAGTATCCGCTAGTTAACCTAGATCGTCCAAGTGCCCGCTAGTTAACTAACTTACATAGTCCAAGGGCCCGCTAGTTAACCTACATAGTCCAAGGGCCCGCTAGTTAACCTACATCGTCCAAGGGCCCGCTAGTTAACCTACGTAGTCCAAGTGCCCCCTAGTTAACCTACATACTCCAAGTGCCCGCTAGGTAACCTAGACAGTTCAAGTGAGCACTAGGTTACCTACATAGTCCAAGTGCCCGTTCGTTTACCTACATAATCCAAGTGCCCGCTAGGTAACCAATATAGTCCAAATGCCCGCTAGGGACCCTAATAGTCCAAATGTCCGCTAGTTAACCTAGATAGTCCAAGTGCTCGCTACTTAAAATAGATAGTCCAAGTGCCCACTAGTTAACCTAGATAGACCAAGTGCCCGCTAGGGAACCTACATAGTCCAAGTGCCCGCTAGATAACATAGATAGTCCAAGTACCCGCTAGGAAACGTACATAGTCCAAGTGCCCGCTAGGGAACGTACATAGTCCAAGTGCCCGCTAGGTAACCTAGATAGTCCAAGTGACCGCTAGTAAACCTAGATAGTATAAGGGCCCGTTAGTTAATCTAGATAGTCCAAGTGCCCGCTAGTTAACCTAGATAGTCCAAGTGCCCGCTAGTTAACCTAGATCGTCTAAGTGCCCGCTAGTTAACCTAGATAATCCAAGTGCCCGCTAGTTAACCTACATAGTACAAGGGCCTTCTAGTTAACCTAAATAGTCCTAGTGCCCGCTAGGGGACGTACATAGTCCAAGTGCCCGCTAGGTAACCTAGATAGTCCAAGTGCCCGCCAAGGTATGTACATAGTTCAAGTGCCCGCTAGGTAACCTAGATTGTCCAAGTGTCCGCTAGTTAACCTACATAGTCCAAGTGCCCGCTAGGTAACCTAGATAGTCCAAGGTCCTGCTAGTTAACCTACTTAGTCCAATGCCCGATAGGGAACCTACATAGTCCAAGTCCCCCCCGAGGAACCTACAAAGTCCAAGTGCCCGATAGGGAACCTACATATTCCAAGTGCCCGTTACGGAACCTAGATAGTCCAAGTGCCCGCTAGGGAACCTACATACTCAAAATGCCCGCTAGGGAACCTGCATTGTACAAGTGCCCGCTAATTTACCTAGATATTCCACGTGCCCGCTAGTTAACCTAGATAGTCCAAGTGCCCGATAGTTAACCTACATAGTCCAAGTGCCTGATAGGGAACGTACATACTCCAAGTGCCCGCAGAGGAACCTTCATAGTCCAAGTGCCCGTTAGGGAACCTAGATAGTCCAAGTGCCCGTAGGGAAACTATATAGTCCAAGTGCCCGCTAGGGAGCCTACATAGTAAAAGTGCCCGCTAGGGAACCTGTTTTGTGCAAGTGCCCGCTAGTTAACCTAGATAGTCCAAGTGCCCGCTAGTTAACCTAGATAGTCGAAGTGCCCAATAGTTAACCTATTAGTCCAAGGTCAGCTAGTTAACCTAGATAGTCCAAGTGCCTGCTAGTTAACCTACATAGTCCAAGGGCCCGCTAGTTAACCTAGATATTCCAAGTGCACGCTAGTTAACCTAGATCGTCCAAGTGTATGTTAGTTAACCTACATAGTCCAAGTTCCCGTTAGGTAACCTAGATAGTACAAGTGCCCGCAAGGTAACCTCCATAGTCCAAGTGCCCGCTAGGTAACCTAGATATTCCAAGTTCCTGTTAGCTAACCTAGATAATCCAAGTGCCCGCTAGGTAACCTACATAGTCCTAGTGCCATTTCGTTAATCTAGATAGTCCAAGTGCCTGCTAGGCAACCTACATAGTCCAAGTGCCCACTAGGTAACCTAAATAATCCAAATGCCCACTAGGGAAACTACATAGTCCAAGTGCCCGCTAGTTAACCTAGATAGTCCAAGTGCCCGATAGTAAACCTAGATAGTATAAGGGCCCGTTAGTTAATCTAGATAGTCCAAGTGCCCGCTAGTTAACCTAGATAGTCCAAGTGCCCGCTAGTTAACCTACATAGTCCAAGGGCCCTCTAGTTAACCTAGATAGTCCAAGTGCCTGCTAGGGGACGTACATAGTCCAAGTGCCCGCTAGGTAACCTAGATAGTCCAAGTGCCCGCTAGTTAACCTACATTGTCCAAGTGCCTGCTAGTTAACCTACATAGTCCAAGTCCCCGCTAGTTAACCTAGATATTCCAAGTGCCCGCTAGTTAACCTAGATGGTCCAAGTGTATGCTAGTTAACCTACATAGTCCAAGTTCCCGTTAGGTAACCTAGATAGTACAAGTCCCCGCAAGGTAACCTCCATAGTCCAAGTGCCCGCTAGGTTACCTAGATATTCCAAGTTCCTGTTAGGTAACCTAGATAATCCAAGTGCCCGCTAGGTAACCTACATAGTCCAAGTGCCATTTCGTTAACCTAGATAGTCCAAGTGCCTGCTAGGCAACCTACATAGTCCAAGTGCCCACTAGGTAACCTAAATAATCCAAATGCCCACTAGGGAAACTACATAGTCCAAGTGCCCGCTAGTTAACCTAGATAGTCCAAGTGCCCGCTAGTAAACCTAGATAGTATAAGGGCCCGTTAGTTAATCTAGATAGTCCAAGTGCCCGCTAGTTAACCTACATAGTCCAAGGGCCCTCTAGTTAACCTAGATAGTCCAAGTGCCTGCTAGGGGACGTACATAGTCCAAGTGCCCGCTAGGTAACCTAGATAGTCCAAGTGCCCGCTAGTTAACCTACATTGTCCAAGTGCCTGCTAGTTAACCTACATAGTCCAAGGCCCCGCTAGTTAACCTAGATATTCCATGTGCCCGCTAGTTAACCTAGATCGTCCAAGTGTATGCTAGTTAACCTACATAGTCCAAGTTCCCGTTAGGTAACCTAGATAGTACAAGTCCCCGCAAGGTAACCTCCATAGTCCAAGTGCCCGCTAGGTTACCTAGATATTCCAAGTTCCTGTTAGCTAACTTAGATAATCCAAGTGCCCGCTAGGTAACCTACATAGTCCAAGTGCAATTTCGTTAACCTAGATTGTCCAAGTGCCTGCTAGGTAACCTACATAGTCCAAGGTCCCGCTAGGTAACCTATATAGTCCAAGTCCCCGCTAAGAAATCAAGATAGTCCAAATGCCCGTTAGGTAACCTAGATAGTCCAAGTGCCCGCTAGGTAACCTAAATAGTCCAAGTTCCTGCTAGGTAACCTAGATTGTCCAAGTGCCCGTTACCTAACCTACATAATCCAATTGCCCGCTATGCAACATACATAGTCCAAGTGCCCATTGGTTAACCTAGAAGTCCAAGTGCAAGCTAGGTAACCGGAACTGTCCGAGTGCCCGTAGTTTACCTACATAGTCCAAGGTCCTGCTAGTTAACCTACATAGTCCAATGTCCGATAGGGAACCTACATAGTCCAAGTGCCCGCTGAGGAACCTACATATTCCAAGTGCCCGTTAGGGAACCTAGATAGTCCAAGTGCCTGCTAGGGAACCTACATACTCAAAATGCCCGCTAGGGAACCTGCATTGTACAAGTGCCCGCTAATTAACCTAGATGTTCCACGTGCCCGCTAGTTAACCTAGATAGTCCAAGTGCCCGATAGTTAAGCTACATAGTCCAAGGTCAGCTAGTTAACCTAGATAGTCCAAGTTCCCGCTAGTTAACCTACATAGTCCAAGTGCCTGCTAGTTAACCTACATAGTCCAAGGGCCCGCTAGTTAACCTAGATATTCCAAGTGCCCGCTAGTTAACCTAGATCGTCCAAGTGTATGCTAGTTAACCTACATAGTCCAAGTTCCCGTTAGGTAACCTAGATAGTACAATTGCCCGCAAGGTAACCTCCATAGTCCAAGTGCCCGCTAGGTAACCTAGATATTCCAAGTTCCTGTTAGCTAACCTAGATAATACAAGTGCCCCCTAGGTAACCTACATAGTCCAAGTGCCCGTAGGGAACCTATATAGTCCAAGTGCCCGCTAGGGAACCTACATAGTAAAAGTGCCCGCTAGGGAACCTGCTTTGTGCAAGTTCCCGCTAGTTAACCTAGATAGTCCAAGTGCCCAATAGTTAACCTACATAGTCCAAGGTCAGCTAGTTAACCTAGATAGTCCAAGTTCCCGCTAGTTAACCTACATAGTCCAAGTGCCTGCTAGTTAACCTACATAGTCCAAGGGCCCGCTAGTTAACCTAGATATTCCAAGTGCCCGCTAGTTAACCTAGATCGTCCAAGTGTATGCTAGTTAACCTACATAGTCCAAGTTCCCGTTAGGTAACCTAGATAGTACAAGTGCCCGCAAGGTAACCTCCATAGTCCAAGTGCCTGCTAGGTAACCTAGATATTCCAAGTTCCTGTTAGCTAACCTAGATAATACAAGTGCCCGCTAGGTAACCTACATAGTCCTAGTGCCATTTCGTTAACCTAGATAGTCCAAGTGCCTGCTAGGTAACCTACATAGTCCAAGTGCCCACTAGGTAACCTAAATAATCCAAAGCCCACTAGGGAAACTACATAGTCCAAGTGCCCGCTAGTTAACCTAGATAGTCCAAGTGCCCGCTAGTAAACCTAGATAGTATAAGGGCCCGTTAGTTAACCTAGATAGTCCAAGTGCCCGCTAGTTAACCTAGATCGTCTAAGTGCCCGCTAGTTAACCTAGATAATCCAAGTGCCCGCTAGTTAACCTACATAGTCCAAGGGCCCTCTAGTTAACCCAGATAGTCCAAGTGCCCGCTAGGGGACGTACATAGTCCAAGTGCCCGCTAGGTAACCTAGATAGTCCAAGTGCCCGCCAAGGTATGTACATAGTTCAAGTGCCCGCTTGGTAACCTAGATTGTCCAAGTGTCCGCTAGTTAAACTACATAGTCCAAGTGCCCGCTAGGTATCTTAGATAGTCCAAGGTCCTGCTAGTTAACCTACATAGTCCAATGCCCAATAGGGAACCTACATAGTCCAAGTGCCCGCTGAGGAACCTACATAGTCCAAGTGCCCGATAGGGAACCTATATATTCCAAGTGCCCGTTAGGGAACTTATATAGTCCAAGTGCCCGCTAGGGAACCTACATACTCAAAATGCCCGCTGGGAACCTGCATTGTACAAGTGCCCGCTAATTAACTTAGATAGTCCACGTGCCCTCTAGTTAACCTAGATAGTCCAAGTGCCCGATATTTAACCTACATAGTCCAAGAGCCTGATAGGGAACCTACATAGTCCAAGTGCCCGCAGAAAACCTACATAGTCCAAGTGCCCGTTAGGGAACCTAGATAGTCCAAGTGCCCGTAGGGAACCTAGATAGTCCAAGTGCCCGCTAGAGATCCTACATAGTAAAAGTGCCCGCTAGGGAACCTGCTTTGTGCAAGTGCCCGCTAGTTAACATAGATAGTCCAAGTGCCCGCTAGTTAACCTAGATAGTCCAAGTGCCCGATAGTTAACTTACATAGTCCAAGGTCAGCTAGTTAACCTAGATAGTCCAAGTTCCCGCTAGTTAACCTAGATAGTCCAAGTGCCTGCTAGTTAACCTACATAGTCCAAGGGCCCGCTAGTTAACCTAGATATTCCAAGTGCCCGCTAGTTAACCTAGATCGTCCAAGTGTATGCTAGTTAACCTACATAGTCCAAATTCCCGTTAGGTAACCTAGATAGTACAATTGCCCGCAAGGTAACCTCCATAGTCCAAGTGCCTGCTAGGTAACCTAGATATTCCAAGTTCCTGTTAGCTAACCTAGATAATACAAGTGCCCGCTAGGTAACCTACATAGTCCAAGTGCCATTTCGTTAACCTAGATTGTCCAAGTGCCTGCTAGGTAACCTACATAGTCCAAGGTCCCGCTAGGTAACCTATATAGTCCAAGTCCCCGCTAAGAAATCAAGATAGTCCAAATGCCCGTTAGGTAACCTAGATAGTCCAAGTGCCCGCTAGGTAACCTAAATAGTCCAAGTTCCTGCTAGGTAACCTAGATAATCCAAGTGCACGTTACCTAACCTACATAATCCAATTGCCCGCTATGCAACATACATAGTCCAAGTGCCCATTGGTTAACCGAGAATTCCAAGTGCAAGCTAGGTAACCGGACCTGTCCAAGTGCCCGCTAGTTTACCTACATAGTCCAAGGTCCTGCTAGTTAACCTACATAGTCCAATGCCCGATAGGGAACCTAGATAGTGCAAGTGCCCGCTAGGTAACCTACATAGTCCAAGTGCCATTTCGTTAACCTAGATAGTCCAAGTGCCCGTTCGTTAACCTAGATAGTCCAAGTGCCCGCTAGGTAACCTAGACAGTCCAAGTGCCTGCTAGGTAACCTACATAGTCCAAATGCCCGTTCGTTAACCTACATAGTCCAAGGGCCCACTATTTAACTTAGATCGTCCAAGTGCCTCGGTTAACCTACATAGTCCAAGTGCCCGCAAGTTGACCTATAAAATCCAAGTTCCATCTATGTAACCTAGATAGTCCAAGGGCCCGCTAGTTAACCTACATAGTCCAAGATGCCCGCTAGGTAAACTAGATATCCAAATTCCCGCTAAGGAACCTACATAGTCCAAGTGCACGCTAGTTAACCCAGATAGTCCAAGTGCCCGCTAGTTAACCTAGATAGTCCAAGTGCCGCTAGGTAACCTATATAGTGCAAGTGTCCCCTAGTTAACCTACATAGTCCAAGTGCCCGCTAGTTAACATAGATAGTCCAAGTGCCCGCTAGGGAACGTACATAGTCCAAGTGCCCGTTAGGTAACCTAGATAGTGCAAGTGCCCGGTAGTTAACCTACATAGCCCAAGTGCCCGCTAGGTTACCTAGATAGTCCAAGGGCGCGCTAGTTAACCAACATAGTCCAAGTGCCCGTTAGTTAACTTACATAGTTCAAGTGTCCATAAGGAACATATATAGTCCAAGTGCCCGCTAGGGAACATACAGAGTCTAAGTGCCCGCTAGGGAACCTACGTAGTCCAAGTGCCCGCTAGGGAATCTACATAGTCCAAGGGCTCGCTAGTTAACGTAGATAGTCCAAGTGCCGCTAGTTAATCTACATAGTTCAAGGGACCGCTAGTTAACCTACATAGTCCAAGTACCGGCTAGTTAACCTAGATCGTCCAAGTGTCCGCTAGTTAACCTACATAGTACAAGTGCCCGCTAGGGAACCAACATAGTCCAAGTGCCTGCTAGGGAACCTACATAGTCCAAGTGCCCGCTCTGGAACATACATAGTCCAAGTGCCCGCCAGGGAATCTACATAGTCCAAGGGCCCGCTAGTTAACGTAGATACTCCAACTGCCTCTAGTTAATCTACATAGTTTAAGGGCCCGCAAGTTAACCTTCATAGTCCAAGTATCCGCTAGTTAACCTAGATCGTCCAAGTGCCCGCTAGTTAACTAACTTACATAGTCCAAGGGCCCGCTAGTTAACCTACATAGTCCAAGGGCCCGCTAGTTAACCTACATCGTCCAAGGGCCCGCTAGTTAACCTACGTAGTCCAAGTGCCCCCTAGTTAACCTACATACTCCAAGTGCCCGCTAGGTAACCTAGACAGTTCAAGTGAGCACTAGGTTACCTACATAGTCCAAGTGCCCGTTCGTTTACCTACATAATCCAAGTGCCCGCTAGGTAACCAATATAGTCCAAATGCCCGCTAGGGACCCTAATAGTCCAAATGTCCGCTAGTTAACCTAGATAGTCCAAGTGCTCGCTACTTAAAATAGATAGTCCAAGTGCCCCCTAGTTAACCTAGATAGACCAAGTGCCCGCTAGGGAACCTACATAGTCCAAGTGCCCGCTAGATAACATAGATAGTCCAAGTACCCGCTAGGAAACGTACATAGTCCAAGTGCCCGCTAGGGAACGTACATAGTCCAAGTGCCCGCTAGGTAACCTAGATAGTCCAAGTGACCGCTAGTAAACCTAGATAGTATAAGGGCCCGTTAGTTAATCTAGATAGTCCAAGTGCCCGCTAGTTAACCTAGATAGTCCAAGTGCCCGCTAGTTAACCTAGATCGTCTAAGTGCCCGCTAGTTAACCTAGATAATCCAAGTGCCCGCTAGTTAACCTACATAGTACAAGGGCCTTCTAGTTAACCTAAATAGTCCTAGTGCCCGCTAGGGGACGTACATAGTCCAAGTGCCCGCTAGGTAACCTAGATAGTCCAAGTGCCCGCCAAGGTATGTACATAGTTCAAGTGCCCGCTAGGTAACCTAGATTGTCCAAGTGTCCGCTAGTTAACCTACATAGTCCAAGTGCCCGCTAGGTAACCTAGATAGTCCAAGGTCCTGCTAGTTAACCTACTTAGTCCAATGCCCGATAGGGAACCTACATAGTCCAAGTCCCCCCCCGAGGAACCTACAAAGTCCAAGTGCCCGATAGGGAACCTACATATTCCAAGTGCCCGTTACGGAACCTAGATAGTCCAAGTGCCCGCTAGGGAACCTACATACTCAAAATGCCCGCTAGGGAACCTGCATTGTACAAGTGCCTGCTAATTTACCTAGATATTCCACGTGCCCGCTAGTTAACCTAGATAGTCCAAGTGCCCGATAGTTAACCTACATAGTCCAAGTGCCTGATAGGGAACGTACATACTCCAAGTGCCCGCAGAGGAACCTTCATAGTCCAAGTGCCCGTTAGGGAACCTAGATAGTCCAAGTGCCCGTAGGGAAACTATATAGTCCAAGTGCCCGCTAGGGAGCCTACATAGTAAAAGTGCCCGCTAGGGAACCTGTTTTGTGCAAGTGCCCGCTAGTTAACCTAGATAGTCCAAGTGCCCGCTAGTTAACCTAGATAGTCGAAGTGCCCAATAGTTAACCTATTAGTCCAAGGTCAGCTAGTTAACCTAGATAGTCCAAGTGCCTGCTAGTTAACCTACATAGTCCAAGGGCCCGCTAGTTAACCTAGATATTCCAAGTGCCCGCTAGTTAACCTAGATCGTCCAAGTGTATGTTAGTTAACCTACATAGTCCAAGTTCCCGTTAGGTAACCTAGATAGTACAAGTGCCCGCAAGGTAACCTCCATAGTCCAAGTGCCCGCTAGGTAACCTAGATATTCCAAGTTCCTGTTAGCTAACCTAGATAATCCAAGTGCCCGCTAGGTAACCTACATAGTCCTAGTGCCATTTCGTTAATCTAGATAGTCCAAGTGCCTGCTAGGCAACCTACATAGTCCAAGTGCCCACTAGGTAACCTAAATAATCCAAATGCCCACTAGGGAAACTACATAGTCCAAGTGCCCGCTAGTTAACCTAGATAGTCCAAGTGCCCGATAGTAAACCTAGATAGTATAAGGGCCCGTTAGTTAATCTAGATAGTCCAAGTGCCCGCTAGTTAACCTAGATAGTCCAAGTGCCCGCTAGTTAACCTACATAGTCCAAGGGCCCTCTAGTTAACCTAGATAGTCCAAGTGCCTGCTAGGGGACGTACATAGTCCAAGTGCCCGCTAGGTAACCTAGATAGTCCAAGTGCCCGCTAGTTAACCTACATTGTCCAAGTGCCTGCTAGTTAACCTACATAGTCCAAGTCCCCGCTAGTTAACCTAGATATTCCAAGTGCCCGCTAGTTAACCTAGATGGTCCAAGTGTATGCTAGTTAACCTACATAGTCCAAGTTCCCGTTAGGTAACCTAGATAGTACAAGTCCCCGCAAGGTAACCTCCATAGTCCAAGTGCCCGCTAGGTTACCTAGATATTCCAAGTTCCTGTTAGGTAACCTAGATAATCCAAGTGCCCGCTAGGTAACCTACATAGTCCAAGTGCCATTTCGTTAACCTAGATAGTCCAAGTGCCTGCTAGGCAACCTACATAGTCCAAGTGCCCACTAGGTAACCTAAATAATCCAAATGCCCACTAGGGAAACTACATAGTCCAAGTGCCCGCTAGTTAACCTAGATAGTCCAAGTGCCCGCTAGTAAACCTAGATAGTATAAGGGCCCGTTAGTTAATCTAGATAGTCCAAGTGCCCGCTAGTTAACCTACATAGTCCAAGGGCCCTCTAGTTAACCTAGATAGTCCAAGTGCCTGCTAGGGGACGTACATAGTCCAAGTGCCCGCTAGGTAACCTAGATAGTCCAAGTGCCCGCTAGTTAACCTACATTGTCCAAGTGCCTGCTAGTTAACCTACATAGTCCAAGGCCCCGCTAGTTAACCTAGATATTCCATGTGCCCGCTAGTTAACCTAGATCGTCCAAGTGTATGCTAGTTAACCTACATAGTCCAAGTTCCCGTTAGGTAACCTAGATAGTACAAGTCCCCGCAAGGTAACCTCCATAGTCCAAGTGCCCGCTAGGTTACCTAGATATTCCAAGTTCCTGTTAGCTAACTTAGATAATCCAAGTGCCCGCTAGGTAACCTACATAGTCCAAGTGCAATTTCGTTAACCTAGATTGTCCAAGTGCCTGCTAGGTAACCTACATAGTCCAAGGTCCCGCTAGGTAACCTATATAGTCCAAGTCCCCGCTAAGAAATCAAGATAGTCCAAATGCCCGTTAGGTAACCTAGATAGTCCAAGTGCCCGCTAGGTAACCTAAATAGTCCAAGTTCCTGCTAGGTAACCTAGATTGTCCAAGTGCCCGTTACCTAACCTACATAATCCAATTGCCCGCTATGCAACATACATAGTCCAAGTGCCCATTGGTTAACCTAGAAGTCCAAGTGCAAGCTAGGTAACCGGAACTGTCCGAGTGCCCGTAGTTTACCTACATAGTCCAAGGTCCTGCTAGTTAACCTACATAGTCCAATGTCCGATAGGGAACCTACATAGTCCAAGTGCCCGCTGAGGAACCTACATATTCCAAGTGCCCGTTAGGGAACCTAGATAGTCCAAGTGCCTGCTAGGGAACCTACATACTCAAAATGCCCGCTAGGGAACCTGCATTGTACAAGTGCCCGCTAATTAACCTAGATGTTCCACGTGCCCGCTAGTTAACCTAGATAGTCCAAGTGCCCGATAGTTAAGCTACATAGTCCAAGGTCAGCTAGTTAACCTAGATAGTCCAAGTTCCCGCTAGTTAACCTACATAGTCCAAGTGCCTGCTAGTTAACCTACATAGTCCAAGGGCCCGCTAGTTAACCTAGATATTCCAAGTGCCCGCTAGTTAACCTAGATCGTCCAAGTGTATGCTAGTTAACCTACATAGTCCAAGTTCCCGGTAGGTAACCTAGATAGTACAATTGCCCGCAAGGTAACCTCCATAGTCCAAGTGCCCGCTAGGTAACCTAGATATTCCAAGTTCCTGTTAGCTAACCTAGATAATACAAGTGCCCCCTAGGTATCCTACATAGTCCAAGTGCCCGTAGGGAACCTATATAGTCCAAGTGCCCGCTAGGGAACCTACATAGTAAAAGTGCCCGCTAGGGAACCTGCTTTGTGCAAGTTCCCGCTAGTTAACCTAGATAGTCCAAGTGCCCAATAGTTAACCTACATAGTCCAAGGTCAGCTAGTTAACCTAGATAGTCCAAGTTCCCGCTAGTTAACCTACATAGTCCAAGTGCCTGCTAGTTAACCTACATAGTCCAAGGGCCCGCTAGTTAACCTAGATATTCCAAGTGCCCGCTAGTTAACCTAGATCGTCCAAGTGTATGCTAGTTAACCTACATAGTGCAAGTTCCCGTTAGGTAACCTAGATAGTACAAGTGCCCGCAAGGTAACCTCCATAGTCCAAGTGCCTGCTAGGTAACCTAGATATTCCAAGTTCCTGTTAGCTAACCTAGATAATACAAGTGCCCGCTAGGTAACCTACATAGTCCTAGTGCCATTTCGTTAACCTAGATAGTCCAAGTGCCTGCTAGGTAACCTACATAGTCCAAGTGCCCACTAGGTAACCTAAATAATCCAAAGCCCACTAGGGAAACTACATAGTCCAAGTGCCCGCTAGTTAACCTAGATAGTCCAAGTGCCCGCTAGTAAACCTAGATAGTATAAGGGCCCGTTAGTTAACCTAGATAGTCCAAGTGCCCGCTAGTTAACCTAGATCGTCTAAGTGCCCGCTAGTTAACCTAGAAAATCCAAGTGCCCGCTAGTTAACCTACATAGTCCAAGGGCCCTCTAGTTAACCCAGATAGTCCAAGTGCCCGCTAGGGGACGTACATAGTCCAAGTGCCCGCTAGATAACCTAGATAGTCCAAGTGCCCGCCAAGGTATGTACATAGTTCAAGTGCCCGCTTGGTAACCTAGATTGTCCAAGTGTCCGCTAGTTAAACTACATAGTCCAAGTGCCCGCTAGGTATCTTAGATAGTCCAAGGTCCTGCTAGTTAACCTACATAGTCCAATGCCCAATAGGGAACCTACATAGTCCAAGTGCCCGCTGAGGAACCTACATAGTCCAAGTGCCCGATAGGGAACCTATATATTCCAAGTGCCCGTTAGGGAACTTATATAGTCCAAGTGCCCGCTAGGGAACCTACATACTCAAAATGCCAGCTGGGAACCTGCATTGTACAAGTGCCCGCTAATTAACTTAGATAGTCCACGTGCCCTCTAGTTAACCTAGATAGTCCAAGTGCCCGATATTTAACCTACATAGTCCAAGAGCCTGATAGGGAACCTACATAGTCCAAGTGCCCGCAGAAAACCTACATAGTCCAAGTGCCCGTTAGGGAACCTAGATAGTCCAAGTGCCCGTAGGGAACCTAGATAGTCCAAGTGCCCGCTAGAGATCCTACATAGTAAAAGTGCCCGCTAGGGAACCTGCTTTGTGCAAGTGCCCGCTAGTTAACATAGATAGTCCAAGTGCCCGCTAGTTAACCTAGATAGTCCAAGTGCCCGATAGTTAACTTACATAGTCCAAGGTCAGCTAGTTAACCTAGATAGTCCAAGTTCCCGCTAGTTAACCTAGATAGTCCAAGTGCCTGCTAGTTAACCTACATAGTCCAAGGGCCCGCTAGTTAACCTAGATATTCCAAGTGCCCGCTAGTTAACCTAGATCGTCCAAGTGTATGCTAGTTAACCTACATAGTCCAAATTCCCGTTAGGTAACCTAGATAGTACAATTGCCCGCAAGGTAACCTCCATAGTCCAAGTGCCTGCTAGGTAACCTAGATATTCCAAGTTCCTGTTAGCTAACCTAGATAATACAAGTGCCCGCTAGGTAACCTACATAGTCCAAGTGCCATTTCGTTAACCTAGATTGTCCAAGTGCCTGCTAGGTAACCTACATAGTCCAAGGTCCCGCTAGGTAACCTATATAGTCCAAGTCCCCGCTAAGAAATCAAGATAGTCCAAATGCCCGTTAGGTAACCTAGATAGTCCAAGTGCCCGCTAGGTAACCTAAATAGTCCAAGTTCCTGCTAGGTAACCTAGATAATCCAAGTGCACGTTACCTAACCTACATAATCCAATTGCCCGCTATGCAACATACATAGTCCAAGTGCCCATTGGTTAACCGAGAATTCCAAGTGCAAGCTAGGTAACCGGACCTGTCCAAGTGCCCGCTAGTTTACCTACATAGTCCAAGGTCCTGCTAGTTAACCTACATAGTCCAATGCCCGATAGGGAACCTACATAGTCCAAGTGCCCGCTGAGGAACCTACATATTCCAAGTGCCCGTTAGGGAACCTAGATAGTCGAAGTGCCCGCTAGGGAACCTACATACTCAAAATGCCCGCTAGGGAACCTGCATTGTACAAGTGCCCGCTAATTAACCTAGATGTTCCACGTGCCCGCTAGTTAACCTAGATAGTCCAAGTGCCCGATAGTTAACCTACATAGTCCAAGGTCAGCTAGTTAACCTAGATAGTCCAAGTTCCCGCTAGTTAACCTACATAGTCCAAGTGCCTGCTAGTTAACCTACATAGTCCAAGTGCCCGCTAGTTAACCTAGATATTCCAAGTGCCCGCTAGTTAACCTAGATCGTCCAAGTGTATGCTAGTTAACCTACATAGTCCAAGTTCCCGTTAGGTAACCTAGATAGTACAATTGCCCGCAAGGTAACCTCCATAGTCCAAGTGCCCGCTAGGTAACCTAGATATTCCAAGTTCCTGTTAGCTAACCTTGATAATACAAGTGCCCCCTAGGTAACCTACATAGTCCAAGTGCCCGTAGGGAACCTATATAGTCCAAGTGCCCGCTAGGGAGCCTACATAGTAAAAGTGCCCGCTAGGGAACCTGCTTTGTGCAAGTTCCCGCTAGTTAACCTAGATAGTCCAAGTGCCCAATAGTTAACCTACATAGTCCAAGGTCAGCTAGTTAACCTAGATAGTCCAAGTTCCCGCTAGTTAACCTACATAGTCCAAGTGCCTGCTAGTTAACCTACATAGTCCAAGGGCCCGCTAGTTAACCTAGATATTCCAAGTGCCCGCTAGTTAACCTAGATCGTCCAAGTGTATGCTAGTTAACCTACATAGTCCAAGTTCCCGTTAGGTAACCTAGATAGTACAAGTGCCCGCAAGGTAACCTCCATAGTCCAAGTGCCTGCTAGGTAACCTAGATATTCCAAGTTCCTGTTAGCTAACCTAGATAATACAAGTGCCCGCTAGGTAACCTACATAGTCCTAGTGCCATTTCGTTAACCTAGATAGTCCAAGTGCCTGCTAGGTAACCTACATAGTCCAAGTGCCCACTAGGTAACCTAAATAATCCAAAGCCCACTAGGGAAACTACATAGTCCAAGTGCCCGCTAGTTAACCTAGATAGTCCAAGTGCCCGCTAGTAAACCTAGATAGTATAAGGGCCCGTTAGTTAACCTAGATAGTCCAAGTGCCCGCTAGTTAACCTAGATCATCTAAGTGCCCGCTAGTTAACCTAGATAATCCAAGTGCCCGCTAGTTAACCTACATAGTCCAAGGGCCCTCTAGTTAACCCAGATAGTCCAAGTGCCCGCTAGGGGACGTACATAGTCCAAGTGCCCGCTAGGTAACCTAGATAGTCCAAGTGCCCGCCAAGGTATGTACATAGTTCAAGTGCCCGCTTGGTAACCTAGATTGTCCAAGTGTCCGCTAGTTAAACTACATAGTCCAAGTGCCCGCTAGGTATCTTAGATAGTCCAAGGTCCTGCTAGTTAACCTACATAGTCCAATGCCCAATAGGGAACCTACATAGTCCAAGTGCCCGCTGAGGAACCTACATAGTCCAAGTGCCCGATAGGGACCCTATATATTCCAAGTGCCCGTTAGGGAACTTATATAGTCCAAGTGCCCGCTAGGGAACCTACATACTCAAAATGCCCGCTAGGGAACCTGCATTGTACAAGTGCCCGCTAATTAACTTAGATAGTCCACGTGCCCTCTAGTTAACCTAGATAGTCCAAGTGCCCGATATTTAACCTACATAGTCCAAGAGCCTGATAGGGAACCTACATAGTCCAAGTGCCCGTTAGGGAACCTAGATAGTCCAAGTTCCCGTAGGGAACCTAGATAGTCCAAGTGCCCGCTAGGGAACCTACATAGTAAAAGTGCCCGCTAGGGAACCTGCTTTGTGCAAGTGCCCGCTAGTTAACATAGATAGTCCAAGTGCCCTCTAGTTAACCTAGATAGTCCAAGTGCCCGATAGTTAACCTACATAGTCCAAGGTCAGCTAGTTAACCTAGATAGTCCAAGTGCCCGCTAGTGAACCTAGATAGTCCAAGTGCCTGCTAGTTAACCTACATAGTCCAAGGGCCCGCTAGTTAACCTAGATATTCCAAGTGCCCGCTAGTTAACCTAGATCGTCCAAGTGTATGCTAGTTAACCTACATAGTCCAAGTTCCCGTTAGGTAACCTAGATAGTACAATTGCCCGCAAGGTAACCTCCATAGTCCAAGTGCCTGCTAGGTAACCTAGATATTCCAAGTTCCTGTTAGCTAACCTAGATAATACAAGTGCCCGCTAGGTAACCTACATAGTCCTAGTGCCATTTCGTTAACCTAGATAGTCCATGTGCCTGCTAGGTAACCTACATAGTCCAAGTGCCCACTAGGTAACCTAAATAATCCAAATGCCCACTAGGGAAACTACATAGTCCAAGTGCCCGCTAGTTAACCTAGATAGTCCAAGTGCCCGCTAGTAAACCTAGATAGTATAAGGGCCCGTTAGTTAACCTAGATTGTCCAAGTGCCCGCTAGTTAACCTAGATCGTGTAAGTGCCCGCTAGTTAACCTAGATAATCCAAGTGCCCGCTAGTTAACCTACATAGTCCAAGGGCCCTCTAGTTAACCTAGATAGTCCAAGTGCCCGCTAGGGGACGTACATAGTCCAAGTGCCCGCTAGGTAACCTAGATAGTCCAAGTGCCCGCCAGGTATGTACATAGTTCAAGTGCCCGCTAGGTAACCTAGATTGTCCAAGTGTCCGCTAGTTAAACTACATAGTCCAATTGCCCGCTAGGTATCTTAGATAGTCCAAGGTCCTGCTAGTTAACTTACATAGTCCAATGCCCAATAGGGAACCTATATATTCCAAGTGCCCGTTAGGGAACCTAGATAGTCCAAGTGCCCGTAGGGAACTTATATAGTCCAAGTGCCCGCTAGGGATCCTACATACTCAAAATGCCCGCTAGGGAACCTGCATTGTACAAGTGTCCGCTAATTAACCTAGATAGTCCAAGTGCCCGATATTTAACCTACATAGTCCAAGTGCCTGATAGGGAACCTACATAGTCCAAGTGCCCGCAGAGGAACCTACATAGTCCAAGTGCCCGTAGGGAACTTATATAGTCCAAGTGCCCGCTAGGGAACCTACATAGTAAAATTGCCCTCTAGGGAACCTGCTTTGTGCAAGTGCCCGCTAGTTAACATAGATAGTCCAAGTGTCCGCTAGTTAACCTAGATAGTCGAAGTGCCCATTAGTTAACCTACATAGTCCAAGGTCAGCTAGTTAACCTAGATAGTCCAAGTGCCCGCTAGTTAACCTACATAGTCCAAGTGCCTGCTAGTTAACCTACATAGTCCAAGGCACCGCCAGTTAACCTAGATATTCCAAGTGCCCGCTAGTTAACCTAGATCGTCCAAGTGTATGCTAGTTAACCTACATAGTCCAAGTTCCCGTTAGGTAACCTAGATAGTACAAGTGCCCGCAAGGTAACCTCCATAGTCCAAGTGCCCGCTAGGTAACCTAGATATTCCAAGTTCCTGTTAGCTAACCTAGATAATCCAAGTGCCCGCTAGGTAACCTACATAGTCCTAGTGCCATTTCGTTAACCTAGATAGTATAAGTGCCTGCTAGGTAACCTACATAGTCCAAGTGCCCACTAGGTAACCTAAATAATCCAAATGCTCACTAGGGAAACTACATAGTCCAAGTGCCTGCTAGTTAACCTAGATAGTCCAAGTGCCCGCTAGTAAACCTAGATAATATAAGGGCCCGTTAGTTAACCTAGATAGTCCAAGTGCCCGCTAGTTAACCTAGATCGTCCAAGTGTATGCTAGTTAACCTACATAGTCCAAGTTCCCGTTAGGTAACCTAGATAGTACAAGTGCCCGCAAGGTAACCTCCATAGTCCAAGTGCCCGCTAGGTAACCTAGATATTCCAAGTTCCTGTTAGCTAACCTAGATAATCCAAGTGCCCGCTAGGTAACCTACATAGTCCTAGTGCCATTTCGTTAACCTAGATAGTCCAAGTGCCTGCTAGGTAACCTACAGAGTCCAAGTGCCCACTAGGTAACCTAAATAATCCAAATGCCCACTAGGGAAACTACATAGTCCAAGTGCCTGCTAGTTAACCTAGATAGTCCAAGTGCCCGCTAGTAAACCTAGATAGTATAAGGGCCCGTTAGTTAACCTAGATAGTCCAAGTGCCCGCTAGTTAACCTAGATAGTCCAAGTGCCCGATAGTTAACCTACATAGTCCAAGGTCAGCTAGTTAACCTAGATAGTCCAAGTTCCCGCTAGTTAACCTACATAGTCCAAGTGCCTGCTAGTTAACCTACATAGTCCAAGGGCCCGCTAGTTAACCTAGATATTCCAAGTGCCCGCTAGTTAACCTAGATCGTCCAAGTGTATGCTAGTTAACCTACATAGTCCAAGTTCCCGTTAGGTAACCTAGATAGTACAATTGCCCGCAAGGTAACCTCCATAGTCCAAGTGCCCGCTAGGTAACCTAGATATTCCAAGTTCCTGTTAGCTAACCTAGATAATACAAGTGCCCCCTAGGTAACCTACATAGTCCAAGTGCCCGTAGGGAACCTATATAGTCCAAGTGCCCGCTAGGGAACCTACATAGTAAAAGTGCCCGCTAGGGAACCTGCTTTGTGCAAGTTCCCGCTAGTTAACCTAGATAGTCCAAGTGCCCAATAGTTAACCTACATAGTCCAAGGTCAGCTAGTTAACCTAGATAGTCCAAGTTCCCGCTAGTTAACCTACATAGTCCAAGTGCCTGCTAGTTAACCTACATAGTCCAAGGGCCCGCTAGTTAACCTAGATATTCCAAGTGCCCGCTAGTTAACCTAGATCGTCCAAGTGTATGCTAGTTAACCTACATAGTCCAAGTTCCCGTTAGGTAACCTAGATAGTACAAGTGCCCGCAAGGTAACCTCCATAGTCCAAGTGCCCGCTAGGTAACCTAGATATTCCAAGTTCCTGTTAGCTAACCTAGATAATCCAAGTGCCCGCTAGGTAACCTACATAGTCCTAGTGCCATTTCGTTAACCTAGATAGTCCAAGTGCCTGCTAGGTAACCTACATAGTCCAAGTGCCCACTAGGTAACCTAAATAATCCAAATGCCCACTAGGGAAACTACATAGTCCAAGTGCCCGCTAGTTAACCTAGATAGTCCAAGTGCCCGCTAGTAAACCTAGATAGTATAAGGGCCCGTTAGTTAACCTAGATAGTCCAAGTGGCCGCTAGTTAACCTAGATCGTCTAAGTGCCCGCTAGTTAACCTAGATAATCCAAGTGCCCGCTAGTTAACCTACATAGTCCAAGGGCCCTCTAGTTAACCTAGATAGTCCAAGTGCCCGCTAGGGGACGTACATAGTCCAAGTGCCCACTAGGTAACCTAGATAGACCAAGTGCCCGCCAGGTATGTACATAGTTCAAGTGCCCGCTAGGTAACCTAGATTGTCCAAGTGTCCGCTAGTTAAACTACATAGTCCAAGTGCCCGCTAGGTATCTTAGATAGTCCAAGGTCCTGCTAGTTAACCTACATAGTCCAATGCCCAATAGGGAACCTACATAGTCCATGTGCCCGATAGGGAACCTATATATTCCAAGTGCCCGTTAGGGAACCTAGATAGTCCAAGTGCCCGTAGGGAACTTATATAGTCCAAGTGCCCGCTAGGGATCCTACATACTCAAAATGCCCGCTAGGGAACCTGCATTGTACAAGTGCCCGCTAATTAACCTAGATAGTCCAAGTGCCCGATATTTAACCTACATAGTCCAAGTGTCTGATAGGGAACCTACATAGTCCAAGTGCCCGCAGAGGAACCTACATAGTCCAAGTGCCCGTAGGCAACTTATATAGTCCAAGTGCCCGCTAGGGAACCTACACAGTAAAATTGCCCGCTAAGGAACCTGCTTTGTGCAAGTGCCCGCTAGTTAACATAGATAGTCCAAGTGTCCGCTAGTTAACCTAGATAGTCGAAGTGCCCATTAGTTAACCTACATAGTCCAAGGTCAGCTAGTTAACCTAGATAGTCCAAGTGCCCGCTAGTTAACCTACATAGTCCAAGTGCCTGCTAGTTAACCCACATAGTCCAAGGCACCGCCAGTTAACCTAGATATTCCAAGTGCCCGCTAGTTAACCTAGATCGTCCAAGTGTATGCTAGTTAACCTACATAGTCCAAGTTCCCGTTAGGTAACCTAGATAGTACAAGTGCCCGCAAGGTAACCTCCATAGTCCAAGTGCCCGCTAGGTAACCTAGATATTCCAAGTTCCTGTTAGCTAACCTAGATAATCCAAGTGCCCGCTAGGTAACCTACATAGTCCTAGTGCCATTTCGTTAACCTAGATAGTCCAAGTGCCTGCTAGGTAACCTACATAGTCCAAGTGCCCACTAGGTAACCTAAATAATCCAAATGCCCACTAGGGAAACTACATAGTCCAAGTGCCTGCTAGTTAACCTAGATAGTCCAAGTGCCCGCTAGTAAACCTAGATAGTATAAGGGCCCGTTAGTTAACCTAGATAGTCCAAGTGCCCGCTAGTTAACCTAGATCGTCTAAGTGCCCGCTAGTTAACCTAGATAATCCAAGTGCCCGCTAGTTAACCTACATAGTTCAAGGGCCCTCTAGTTAACCTAGATTGTCCAAGAGCCCGCTAGGGGACGTACATAGTCCAAGTGCCCGCTAGGTAACCTAGATAGTCCAAGTGCCCGCCAAGGTATGTACATAGTTCAAGTGCCCGCTAGGTAACCTAGATTGTCCAAGTGTCTGCTAGTTAAACTACATAGTCCAAGTGCCCACTAGGTATCTTAGATAGTCCAAGGTCCTGCTAGTTAACCTACATAGTCCAATGCCCGATAGGGAACCTACATAGTCCAAGTGCCCGCTGAGGAACCTACATAGTCCAAGTGCCCGATAGGGAACCTACATATTCCAAGTGCCCGTTAGGGAACCTAGATAGTCCAAGTGCACGTAGGGAACTTATATAGTCCAAGTGCCCGCTAGGGAACCTACATACTCAAAATGCCCGCTAGGGAACCTGCATTGTACAAGTGCCCGCTAATTTACCTAGATATTCCACGTGCCCGCTAGTTAACCTAGATAGTCCAAGTGCCCAATATTTAACCTACATAGTCCAAGTGCCTGATAGGGAACCTACATAGTCCATGTGCCCGCAGAGGAACCTAAATAGTCCAAGTGCCCGTTAGGGAACCTAGATAGTCCAAGTGCCCGTAGGGAACCTATTTAGTCCAAGTGCCCGCTAGGGAACCTACATAGTAAAAGTGCCCGCTAGGGAACCTGCTTTGTGCAAGTGCCCGCTAGTTAACCTAGATAGTCCAAGTGCCCGCTAGTTAACCTAGATAGTCCAAGTGCCTGCTAGTTAACCTACATAGTCCAAGGGCCCGCTAGTTAACCTAGATATTCCAAGTGCCCGCTAGTTAACCTAGATCGTCCAAGTGTATGCTAGTTAACCTACATAGTCCAAGTTCCCGTTAGGTAACCTAGATAGTACAAGTGCCCGCAAGGTAACCTCCATAGTCCAAGTGCCCGCTAGGTAACCTAGATATTCCAAGTTTCTGTTAGCTAACCTAGATAATCCAAGTGCCCGCTGGGTAACCTACATAGTACAAGTGCCATTTCGTTAACCTAGATAGTCCAAGTGCCTGCTAGGTAGCCTACATAGTCCAAGGGCCCGATAGGTAACCTATATAGTCCAAGTGCCCACTAAGAAATCAAGATAGTCCAAGTGCCCGTTAGGTAACCTAGATAGTCCAAGTGCCCGATAGGTAACCTAAATAGTCCAAGTTCCCGCTAGGTAACCTAGATAGTCCAAGTGCCCGTTACCTAACCTAGATAATCCAATTGCCCGCTATGCAACATACATAGTCCAAGTGCCCATTGGTTAACCTAGAAGTCCAAGTGCAAGCTAGGTAACCGGGACTGTCCAAGTGCCCGCTAGGTTACCTACATAGTCCAAATGCCCGCTAATTAACCTACATAGTCCAAGTGCCCGCTAGGTAACCTAGATAGTGCAAGTGCCCGCTAGGTAACCTACATAGTCCAAGTGATCGCGAGTTAACCTAGAAAGTCCAAGTGCCCGCTAGGTAACCTAGACAGTCCAAGTGCCTGCTAGGTAACCTACATAGTCCAAGGCCCCGCTAGTTAACCTAGATATTCCAAGTGCCCGCTAGTTAACCTAGATCGTCCAAGTGTATGCTAGTTAACCTACATAGTCCAAGTTCCCGTTAGGTAACCTAGATAGTACAAGTCCCCGCAAGGTAACCTCCATAGTCCAAGTGCCCGCTAGGTAACCTAGATATTCCAAGTTTCTGTTAGCTAACCTAGATAATCCAAGTGCCCGCTAGGTAACCTACATAGTCCAAGTGCCATTTCGTTAACCTAGATAGTCCAAGTGCCTGCTAGGTAACCTACATAGTCCAAGGGCCCGCTAGGTAACCTATATAGTCCAAGTGCCCGCTAAGAAATCAAGATAGTCCAAGTGCCCGTTAGGTAACCTAGATAGTCCAAGTGCCCGCTATGTAACCTAGATAGTCCAAGTGCCCGTTACCTAACCTAGATAATCCAATTGCCCGCTATGCAACATACATAGTCCAAGTGCCCATTGGTTAACCTAGAAGTCCAAGTGCAAGCTAGGTAACCGGGACTGTCCAAGTGCCCGCTAGGTTACCTACATAGTCCAAATGCCCGCTAATTAACCTACATAGTCCAAGTGCCCGCTAGGTAACCTAGATAGTGCAAGTGCCCGCTAGGTAACCTACATAGTCCAAGTGATCGCGAGTTAACCTAGATAGTCCAAGTGCCCGCTAGGTAACCTAGACAGTCCAAGTGCCTGCTAGGTAACCTACATAGTCCAATGCCCCGCTAGTTAACCTAGATATTCCAAGTGCCCGCTAGTTAACCTAGATCGTCCAAGTGTATGCTAGTTAACCTACATAGTCCAAGTTCCCGTTAGGTAACCTAGATAGTACAAGTCCCCGCAAGGTAACCTCCATAGTCCAAGTGCCCGCTAGGTAACCTAGATATTCCAAGTTTCTGTTAGCTAACCTAGATAATCCAAGTGCCCGCTAGGTAACCTACATAGTCCAAGTGCCATTTCGTTAACCTAGATAGTCCAAGTGCCTGCTAGGTAACCTACATAGTCCAAGGGCCCGCTAGGTAACCTATATAGTCCAAGTGCCCGCTAAGAAATCAAGATAGTCCAAGTGCCCGTTAGGTAACCTAGATAG
Organism: Tenrec ecaudatus; assembly: GCF_050624435.1. NCBI lineage: Eukaryota > Metazoa > Chordata > Mammalia > Afrosoricida > Tenrecidae > Tenrec > Tenrec ecaudatus. The sequence continues at coordinate 101,973 of NW_027459599.1, forward strand.
TCCAAGTGTCCACTATGTAACCTAGATAGTCCAAGTGCCCGTTACCTAACCTAGATAATCCAATTGCCCGCTATGCAACATACATAGTCCAAGTGCCCATTGGTTAACCTAGAAGTCCAAGTGCAAGCTAGGTAACCGGGACTGTCCAAGTGCCCGCTAGTTTACCTACATAGTCCAAATGCCCGCTAATTAACCTACATAGTCCAAATGCCCGCTAGGTAACCTAGATAGTGCAAGTGCCCGCTAGGTAACCTACATAGTCCAAGTGACCGCTAGTTAACCTAGATAGTCCAAGTGCCCGTTCGTTAACCTAGATAGTCCAAGTACCCGCTAGGTAACCTAGACAGTCCAAGTGCCTGCTAGGTAACCTACATAGTCCAAATGCCCGTTCGTTAACCTACATAGTCCAAGGACCCACTATTTAACCTAGATCGTCCAAGTGCCTCGGTTAACCTACATAGTCCAAGTGCCCGCAAGGTAACCTATATAGTCCAAGTTCCAGCTATGTAACCTAGATAGTCCAAGGGCCCGCTAGTTAACCTACATAGTCCAAGTGCCCGCTAGGTAAACTAGATATCCATGTTCCCGCTAAGGAACCTATATAGTCCAAGTGCACGCTAGTTAACCCAGATAGTCCAAGTGCCCGCTAGTTAACCTAGATAGTCCAAGTGCCGCTAGGTAACCTATATAGTGCAAGTGTCCCCTAGTTAACCTACATAGTCCAAGTGCCCGGTAGTTAACCTACATAGTCCAAGTGCCTGCTAGTTTACCTAGATAGTCCAAGGGCGCGCTAGTTAACCTACATAGTCCAAGTGCCCGTTAGTTAACTTACATAGTTCAAGTGTCCGTAAGGAACATATATAGTCCACGTGCCTGCTAGGGAACACACAGAGTCTAAGTGCCCGCTAGGGAACCTACGTTGTCCAAGTGCCCGCTAGGGAATCTACATAGTCCAAGGGCCCGCTAGCTAAAGTAGATAGTCCAAGTGCCGTTGGTTAATCTACATAGTTCAAGGGACCGCTAGTTAACCTACGTAGTCCAAGTACTGGCTAGTTAACCTAGATCGTCCAAGTGTCCGCTAGTTAACCTACATAGTACAAGTGCCCGCTAGGGAACCTACATAGTCCAAGTGCCTGCTAGGGAACCTACATAGTCCAAGTGCCCGCTCTGGAACATACATAGTCCAAGTGCCCGCTAGGGAATCTACATAGTCCAAGGGCCCGCTAGTTAACGTAGATAGTCCAAGTGCCTCTAGTTAATCTACATATTCTAAGGGCCCGCAAGTTAACCTACATAATCCAAGTATCCGCTGGTTAAGCTAGATCGTCCAAGTGACCGCTAGTTAACCTACATAGTCCAAGGGCCCGCTAGTTAACCTACATAGTCAAAGGGCCCGCTAGTTAACCTACATCGTCCAAGGGCCCGCTAGTTAACCTACGTAGTCCAAGTGCCCCCTAGTTAACCTACATACTCCAAGTGCCCGCTAGGTAACCTAGACAGTTCAAGTGACCACTAGGTTACCTACATAGTCCAAGTGACTCTTCGTTTACCTACATAGTCCAAGTGTCCGCTAGGTAACCAATATAGTACAAATGCCCGCTAGGGACCCTAATAGTCCAAATGCCCGCTAGTTTACCTAGATAGTCCAAGTGCTCGCTACTTAACATAGATAGTCCAAGTGCCCGCTAGTTAACCTAGATAGACCAAGTGCCCGCTAGGGAACCTATCTTGTCCAAGTGCCCGATAGGGAACCTACATAGTCCAAGTGCCCGCTAGATAACATAGATAGTCCAAGTACCCGCTAGGAAACGTACATAGTCCAAGTGCCCTCTAGGTAACCTAGATAATCCAAGTGTCCGCTAGGGAACGTACATAGTCGAAGTGCCCGCTAGGTAACCTAGATAGTCCAAATGCCCGCTAGGGAACCCAAACAGTCCAAGTGCCCGTTACGTAACCTAGATAGTCCAAATGCCCGCAAGGGAACCCACATAGTCCAAGTGCCCGCTAGGGAACTTACATAGTCCAAGGGCCCGCTAGGGAACATACATAGTCCAAGTGCCCGTTAGTTAACCTAGATAGTCCAAGTGCCCGCATGGTAACCTAGATAGTCCAACAGCCCGGTAGGTAACCTACATACTCCAAGTACCCGCTAGGTAACGTAGATAGTTCAAGTGCCAGCTAGGTAACCTAGATAGTCCAAGTGCCCGCTAGGTACCCTAGAAAGTCTAAGTTCCCGCTAGGTAATCTATATAGTCAAAATGACCGATAGGGAGCCTACATAGTCCAAATGCTCGCTAGGTAACCTAGATAGTCTAAGGGCCCGTTTGGTAACCTACATAGTCCTAGTGCCTCCTAGTTAACCTACATTTTCCAAGTGCCCGATAGGGATCCTACATAGTCCAAGTGCCTGCTAGGTAACCTACATAGTCCAAGTGCCCGTTAGGTAACCAAGATAGTCCAAATGCCCGCCAGGAAACCCACATAGTCCAAGTGCCCGCTAGGGAACTTACATAGTCCAAGGGCCCGCTACGGTACGTACATAGTCCAAGTGTCCCCTAGTTAACCTACATCGTCCAAGGGCCCGCTAGTTAACCTAGCTAGTCCAAGTGCCCGCTAGTTAACCTACATAGTCCAAGTGCCCGCTAGGTAACCTACACATTTCAAGTGACCACTAGGTTACCTACATAGTCCAAGTGCCCGTTCGTTAACCTACATAGTCCAAGTGCCCGCTAGATAAACTAGATATTCCAAGTTCCTGTTAGCTAACCTAGATAATCCAAGTGCCCGCTAGGTAACCTACATAGTCCTAGTGCCATTTCGTTAACCTAGATAGTCCAAGTGCCTGCTAGGTAACCTACATAGTCCAAGTGCCCACTAGGTAACCTAAATAATCCAAATGCACACTAGGGAAACTACATAGTCCAAGTGCCCGCTAGTTAACCTAGATAGTCCAAGTGCCCGCTAGTAAACCTAGATTGTATAAGGGCCCGTTACTTAATCTAGATAGTCCAAGTGCCCGCTAGTTAACCTAGATAGTCCAAGTGCCCACTAGTTAACCTAGATCGTCTAAGTGCCCGCTAGTTAACCTAGATAATCCAAGTGCCCGCTAGATAACCTACATAGTCCAAGGGCCCTCTAGTTAACCTAGATAGTCCAAGTGCCCGCTAGGGGATGTACATAGTCCAAGTGCCCGCTAGGTAACCTATATAGTCCAAGTGTCCGCTAGTTAAACTACATAGTCCAAGTGCCCACTAGGTAACTTAGATAGTCCAAGGTCCTGTTAGTTCAACTACATAGTCCAATGCCCGATAGGGAACCTACATAGTCCAAGTGCCCGCTGAGGATCTTACATAGTCCAAGTGCCCGATAGGGAACCTACATATTCCAAGTGCCCGTTAGGGAACCTAGATAGTCCAAGTGCCCTTAGGGAACCTATATAGTCCAAGTGCCCGCTAGGTAACCTACATACTCAAAATGCCCGCTAGGGAACCTGCATTGTACAAGAGCCCGCGAATTAACCTAGATAGTCCACGTGCCCGCTAGTTAACCTACATAGTCCAAGTGCCCGATAGTTAACCTACATAGTCCAAGTGCCTGATAGGGAACCTACATAGTCCAAGTGCCCGCAGAGGAACCTACATAGTCCAAGTGCCCGTTAGGGAACCTAGATAGTCCAAGTGCCCGTAGGGAACCTATATAATCCAAGTGCCCGCTAAGGAACCTACATAGTAAAAGTGCCCGCTAGGGAACCTGCTTTGTGCAAGTGCCCGCTAGTTAACCTAGATAGTCCAAGTACCCGCTAGTTAACTTAGATAGTCGAAGTGCCCAATAGTTAACCTACATAGTCCAAGGTCAGCTAGTTAACCTAGATAGTCCAAGTGCCCGCTAGTTAACCTACATAGTCCACGTGCCTGCTAGTTAACCTACATAGTCCAAGGCCCCGCTAGTTAACCTAGATATTCCAAGTGCCCGCTAGTTAACCTAGATCGTCCAAGTGTATGCTAGTTAACCTACATAGTCCACGTTCCCGTTAGGTAACCTAGATAGTACAAGTCCCCGCAAGGTAACCTCCATAGTCCAAGTGCCCGCTAGGTAACCTAGATATTCCAAGTTTCTGTTAGCTAACCTAGATAATCCAAGTGCCCGCTAGGTAACCTACATAGTCCAAGTGCCATTTCGTTAACCTAGATAATCCAAGTGCCTGCTAGGTAACCTACATAGTCCAAGGGCCCGCTAGGTAACCTATATAGTCCAAGTGCCCGCTAAGAAATCAAGATAGTCCAAGTGCCCGTTAGGTAACCTAGATAGTCCAAGTGCCCGCTAGGTAACCTAAATAGTCCAAGTTCCCGCTAGGTAACCTAGATAGTCCAAGTGCCCGTTACCTAACCTAGATAATCCAATTGCCCGCTATGCAACATACATAGTCCAAGTGCCCATTGGTTAACCTAGAAGTCCAAGTGCAAGCTAGGTAACCGGGACTGTCCAAGTGCCCGCTAGGTTACCTACATATTCCAAATGCCCGCTAATTAACCTACATAGTCCAAGTGCCCTCTTGGTAACCTAGATAGTGCAAGTGCCCGCTAGGTAACCTACATAGTCCAAGTGACCGCTAGTTAACCTAGATAGTCCAAGTGCCCGTTCGTTACCCTAAATAGTCCAAGTACCCGCTAGGTAACCTACATAGTCCAAGTGCCTGCTAGGAACCTACATAGTCCAAATGCCCGTTCGTTAAACTACATAGTCCAAGGACCCACTATTTAACCTAGATCGTCCAAGTGCCTCGGTTAACCTACATAGTCCAAGTGCCCGCAAGGTAACCTATATAGTCCAAGTTCCAGCTATGTAACCTAGATAGTCCAAGGGCCCGCTAGTTAACCTACATAGTCCAAGTGCCCGCTAGGTAAACTAGATATCCAAGTTCCCGCTAAGGAACCTACATAGTCCAAGTGCACGCTAGTTAACCCAGATAGTCCAAGTGCCCGCTAGTTAACCTAGATAGTCCAAGTGCCACTAGGTAACCTATATAGTGCAAGTGTCCCCTAGTTAACCTACATAGTCCAAGTGCCCGGTAGTTAACCAAATAGTCCAAGTGCCCGCTAGTTTACCTAGATAGTCCAAGGGCGCGCTAGTTAACCTACATAGTCCAAGTGCCCGTTAGTTAACTTACATAGTTCAAGTGTCCGTAAGGAACATATATAGTCCAAGTGCCCGCTAGGGAACATACAGAGTCTAAGTGCCCGCTAGGGAACCTACGTAGTCCAAGTGCCCGCTAGGGAATCTACATAGTCCAAGGGCCCGCTAGTTAACGTAGATAGTCCAAGTGCCGCTAGTTAATCTACATAGTTCAAGGGACCGCTTGTTAACCTACATAGTCCAAGTACCGGCTAGTTAACCTAGATCGTCCAAGTGTCCGCTAGTTAACCTACATAGTACAAGTGCCCGCTAGGGAACCTACATAGTCCAAGTGCCTGCTAGGGAACCTACATAGTCCAAGTGCCCGCTCTGGAACATACATAGTCCAAGTGCCAGCTAAGTAACCTAGATAGTCCAAGTGCCCGCTAGTTAACCTACATAGTCCAAGTGCCTCTAGTTAATCTACATAGTCTAAGGGCCCGCAAGTTAACCTACATAGTCCAAGTATCCGCTAGTTAACCTAGATCGTCCAAGTGCCCGCTAGTTAACCTACATAGTCCAAGGGCCCGCCAGTTAACCTACATAGTCCAAGGGCCCGCTAGTTAACCTACATCGTCCAAGGGCCCGCTAGTTAACCTACGTAGTCCAAGTGCCCCCTAGTTAACCTACATACTCTAAGTGCCCGCTAGGTAACCTAGACAGTTCAAGTGACCACTAGGTTACCTACATAGTCCAAGTGCCTGTTCGTTTACCTACATAGTCCAAGTGCCCGCTAGGTAATCAATATAGTCCAAATGCCCGCTAGGGACCCTAATAGTCCAAATGCCCGCTAGTTTACCTAGATAGTCCAAGTGCTCGCTACTTAACATAGAAAGTCCAAGTGCCCGCTATTTAACCTAGATAGTCCAAGTGCCCGCTAGTTAACCTACATAGTCCAAATGCACGCTAGGGAACTTACATAGTCAAAGTGCCCACTAGGGAACCTGCATTGTGCAAGTGAACGCTAGTTAACCTAGATAGTCCAAGTGCCCGCTAGTTAACGTAGATAGTCGAAGTGCCCGATAGTTAACCTACATAGTCCAAGGTCAGCTAGTTAACCTAGATAGTCCAAGTGCCCGCTAGTTAACCTACATAGTCCAAGTGCCCGTTCGTTAACCTAGATAGTCCAAGTGCCCGCTAGGTAACCTACAAGGTCTATGTGCCCGCTAGGTTATCTATATAGTCCAAATGCCCGCTAGGGAACCTACATAGTCCAAGTGCCCGCTAGGTAACCTAGATAATCCAAGTGCCCGCTAGTTAATCTATATCGTCCAAGTGCCCGCTAGTTAACCTAGATCGTCCAAGTGCCCACTAGTTAACCTACATAGTCAATGGGCCCGCTAGTTAACCTACATAGTGCAAGTGTCCGCTAGTTAACCTATTGTCCAAGGGACCGCTAGTTAACCTAGATAGTCCAAGTACCCGCTAGTTAACCTAGATCGTCCAATGGTCCGCTAGTTAACCTACATAGTCCAAGTGCCCGCTAGGTAACCTAGATAGTCCAAGTGCCCTTTAGGGAACCTAGATAGTCCAAGTGCCCGCACTGGAACATACATAGCCCAAGTCCCCATTAGTTTACCTAGATAATCCAAGTGCCTGCTAGTTAACCTAGATAGTCCAAGTGCCCGCTACATAACCTACATAGTCCAAGTGCCCGCTGAGGAACCTACATAGTCCAAGTGCCCGATAGGGAACCTATATAGTCCAAGTGCCCGCTAGGGAACCTACATAGTCAAAGTGCCCATTAGGGAACCTAGATAGTCCAAGTGCCCGTAGGGAACCTATATAGTCCAAGTGCCCGCTAGAGAACCTAGATTGTCCAAGTGTCCGCTAGTTAACCTACATAGTCCAAGAGGCTGATAGGGAACCTATATAGTCCAAGTGCCCGGGAGTAACCTACATAGTCCAAGTGCCCGCTAGTTAACATAGATAGTCCAAGTGCCCGCTAGTTAACCTAGATCGTCTAAGTGCCCACTAGTTAACCTAGATAATCCAATTGTCCGCTAGTAAACATAGATAGTGCAAGGGCCCGCTAGTTAATCTAGATAGTCCAAGTTCCCGCTAGGGGACGTACATAGTCCAAGTGCCCGCTAGGTAACCTAGATAGTCCAAGTGCTCGCTAGGGAATGTACATAGTTCAAGTGCCCGCTAGGTAACCTAGATTGTCCAAGTGTCCGCTAGTTAACCTACATAGTCCAATGCCCGATAGGGAACCTACATAGTCCAAGTGCCCGTTAGGGAACCTACATAGTCCAAGTGTCCGCTGAGGAACCTACATAGTCCAAGTGCCCGATAGGGAACCTACATATTCCAAGTGCCAGTTAGGGAACCTAGATAGTCCAAGTGCCCGCTAGTTAACCTATATAGTCCAAGTGCCTGCTAGTTAACCTACATAGTCCAAGGCCCCGCTAGTTAACCTAGATATTCCAAGTGCCCGCTAGTTAACCTAGATCGTCCAAGTGTATGATAGTTAACCTACATAGTCCAAGTTCCCGTTAGGTAACCTAGATAGTACAAATCCCCGCAAGGTAACCTCCATAGTCCAAGTGCCCGCTAGGTAACCTAGATATTCCAAGTTTCTGTTAGCTAACCTAGATGATCCAAGTGCCCGCTAGGTAACCTACATAGTCCAAGTGCCATTTCGTTAACCTAGATAGTCCAAGTGCCTGCTAGGTAGCCTACATAGTCCAAGGGCCCGCTAGGTAACCTATATAGTCCAAGTGCCCGCTAAGAAATCAAGATAGTCCAAGTGCCCATTAGGTATCCTAGATAGTCCAAGTGCCCGATAGGTAACCTAAATAGTCCAAGTTCCCGCTAGGTAACCTAGATAGTCCAAGTGCCCGTTACCTAACCTAGATAATCCAATTGCCCGCTATGCAACATACATAGTCCAAGTGCCCATTGGTTAACCTAGAAGTCCAAGTGCAAGCAAGGTAACCGGGACTGTCCAAGTGCCCGCTAGGTTACCTACATAGTCCAAATGCCCGCAAATTAACCCACATAGTCCAAGTGCCCGCTAGGTAACCTAGATAGTGCAAGTGCCCGCTAGGTAACCTACATAGTCCAAGTGACCGCTAGTTAACCTAGATAGTCCAAGTGCCCGCTAGGTAACCTAGACAGTCCAAGTGCCTGCTAGGTAACCTACATAGTCCAAGGCCCCGCTAGTTAACCTAGATATTCCAAGTGCCCGCTAGTTAACCTAGATCGTCCAAGTGTATGCTAGTTAACCTACATAGTCCAAGTTCCCGTTAGGTAACCTAGATAGTACAAGTCCCCGCAAGGTAACCTCCATAGTCCAAGTGCCCGATAGGTAACCTAGATATTCCAAGTTTCTGTTAGCTAACCTAGATAATCCAAGTGCCCGCTAGGTAACCAACATAGTCCAAGTGCCATTTCGTTAACCTAGATAATCCAAGTGCCTGCTAGGTAACCTACATAGTCCAAGGGCCCGCTAGGTAACCTATATAGTCCAAGTGCCCGCTAAGAAATCAAGATAGTCCAAGTGCCCTTTAGGTATCCTAGATAGTCCAAGTGCCCGATAGGTAACCTAAATAGTCCAAGTTCCCGCTAGGTAACCTAGATAGTCCAAGTGCCCGTTACCTAACCTAGATAATCCAATTGCCCGCTATGCAACATACATAGTCCAAGTGCCCATTGGTTAACCTAGAAGTCCAAGTGCAAGCAAGGTAACCGGGACTGTCCAAGTGCCCGCTAGGTTACCTACATAGTCCAAATGCCCGCAAATTAACCCACATAGTCCAAGTGCCCGCTAGGTAACCTAGATAGTGCAAGTGCCCGCTAGGTAACCTACATAGTCCAAGTGACCGCTAGTTAACCTAGATAGTCCAAGTGCCCGCTAGGTAACCTAGACAGTCCAAGTGCCTGCTAGTTAACCTACATAGTCCAAGGCCCCGCTAGTTAACCTAGATATTCCAAGTGCCCGCTAGTTAACCTAGATCGTCCAAGTGTATGCTAGTTAACCTACATAGTCCAAGTTCCCGTTAGGTAACCTAGATAGTACAAGTCCCCGCAAGGTAACCTCCATAGTCCAAGTGCCCGATAGGTAACCTAGATATTCCAAGTTTCTGTTAGCTAACCTAGATAATCCAAGTGCCCGCTAGGTAACCAACATAGTCCAAGTGCCATTTCGTTAACCTAGATAATCCAAGTGCCTGCTAGGTAACCTACATAGTCCAAGGGCCCGCTAGGTAACCTATATAGTCCAAGTGCCCGCTAAGAAATCAAGATAGTCCAAGTGCCCGTTAGGTAACCTAGATAGTCCAAGTGCCCGCTATGTAACCTAGATAGTCCAAGTGCCCGTTACATAACCTAGATAATCCAATTGCCCGCTATGCAACATACATAGTCCAAGTGCCCATTGGTTAACCTAGAAGTCCAAGTGCAAGCTAGGTAACCGGGACTGTCCAAGTGCCCGCTAGGTTACCTACATAGTCCAAATGCCCGCTAATTAACCTAGATAGTCCAAGTGCCCGCTAGGTAACATAGATAGTGCAAGTGCCCGCTAGGTAACCTACATAGTCCAAGTGATCGCTAGTTAACCTAGATAGTCCAAGTGCCCGCTAGGTAACCTAGACAGTCCAAGTGCCTGCTAGGTAACCTACATAGTCCAAGGCCCCGCTAGTTAACCTAGATATTCCAAGTGCCCGCTAGTTAACCTAGATCGTCCAAGTGTATGCTAGTTAACCTACATAGTCCAAGTTCCCGTTAGGTAACCTAGATAGTACAAGTCCCCGCAAGGTAACCTCCATAGTCCAAGTGCCCGATAGGTAACCTAGATATTCCAAGTTTCTGTTAGCTACCCTAGATAATCCAAGTGCCCGCTAGGTAACCAACATAGTCCAAGTGCCATTTCGTTAACCTAGATAGTCCAAGTGCCTGCTAGGTAACCTACATAGTCCAAGGGCCCGCTAGGTAACCTATATAGTCTAAGTGCCCGCTAAGAAATCAAGATAGTCCAAGTGCCCGTTAGGTAACCTAGATAGTCCAAGTGCCCGCTATGTAACCTAGATAGTCCAAGTGCCCGTTACCTAACCTAGATAATCCAATTGCCCGCTATGCAACATACATAGTCCAAGTGCCCATTGGTTAACCTAGAAGTCCAAGTGCAAGCTAGGTAACCGGGACTGTCCAAGTGCCCGCTAGGTTACCTACATAGTCCAAATGCCCGCTAATTAACCTAGATAGTCCAAGTGCCCGCTAGGTAACATAGATAGTGCAAGTGCCCGCTAGGTAACCTACATAGTCCAAGTGATCGCTAGTTAACCTAGATAGTCCAAGTGCCCGCTAGGTAACCTAGACAGTCCAAGTGCCTGCTAGGTAGCCTACATAGTCCAAGGCCCCGCTAGTTAACCTAGATATTCCAAGTGCCCGCTAGTTAACCTAGATCGTCCAAGTGTATGCTAGTTAACCTACATAGTCCAAGTTCCCGTTAGGTAACCTAGATAGTACAAGTCCCCGCAAGGTAACCTCCATAGTCCAAGTGCCCGCTAGGTAACCTAGATATTCCAAGTTTCTGTTAGCTAACCTAGATAATCCAAGTGCCCGCTAGGTAACCTACATAGTCCACGTGCCATTTCGTTAACCTAGATAGTCCAAGTGCCTGCTAGGTAACCTACATAGTCCAAGGGCCCGCTAGGTAACCTATATAATCCAAGTGCCCGCTAAGAAATCAAGATAGTCCAAGTGCCCGTTATGTAACCTAGATAGTCCAAGTGCCCGCTATGTAACCTAGATAGTCCAAGTGCCCGTTACCTAAGCTAGATAATCCAATTGCCCGCTATGCAACATACATAGTCCAAGTGCCCATTGGTTAACCTAGAAGTCCAAGTGCAAGCTAGGTAACCGGGACTGTCCAAGTGCCCGCTAGGTTACCTACATAGTCCAAATGCCCGCTAATTAACCTACATAGTCCAAGTGCCCGCTAGGTAACCTAGATAGTGCAAGTGCCCGCTCTGGAACATACATAATCCAAGTGCCCGCTAGGGAATCTACATAGTCCAAGGGCCCGGTAGTTAACGTAGATACTCCAAGTGCCTCTAGTTAATCTACATAGTCTAAGGGCCCGCAAGTTAACCTACATAGTCCAAGTATCCGCTAGTTAAGCTAGATCGTCCAAGTGCCCGCTAGTTAACCTACATAGTCCAAGGGCCCGCTAGTTAACCTACATAGTCAAAGGGCCCGCTAGTTAACCTACATCGTCCAAGGGCCCGCTAGTTAACCTACGTAGTCCAAGTGCAGCCTAGTTAACCTACATACTCCAAGTGCCCGCTAGGTAACCTAGACAGTTCAAGTGACCACTAGGTTACCTACATAGTCCAAGTGACTGTTCGTTTACCTACATAGTCCAAGTGCCCGCTAGGTAACCAATATAGTACAAATGCCCACTAGGGACCCTAATAGTCCAAATGCCCGCTAGTTTACCTAGATAGTCCAAGTGCTCGCTACTTAACATAGATAGTCCAAGTGCCCGCTAGTTAACCTAGATAGACCAAGTGCCCGCTAGGGAACCTATCTAGTCCAAGTGCCCGATAGGGAACCTACATAGTCCAAGTGCCCGCTAGAAAACATAGATAGTCCAAGTACCCGCTAGGAAACGTACATAGTCCAAGCGCCCGCTAGGTAACCTAGATAATCCAAGTGCCCGCTAGGGAACGTACATAGTCCAAGTGCCCGCTAGGTAACCTAGATAGTCCAAATGCCCGCTAGGGAACCCAAACAGTCCAAGTGCCCGTTACGTAAACTAGATAGTCCAAATGCCCGCAAGGGAACCCACATAGTCCAAGTGCCCGCTAGGGAACTTACATAGTCCAAGGGCCCGCTAGGGAACATACATAGTCCAAGTGCCCGTTAGTTAACCTAGATAGTCCAAGTGCCCGCATGGTAACCTAGATAGTCCAACAGCCCGGTAGGTAACCTACATACTCCAAGTACCCGCTAGGTAACGTAGATAGTTCAAGTGCCAGCTAGGTAACCTAGATAGTCCAAGTGCCCGCTAGGTACCCTACAAAGTCTAAGTTCCCGCTAGGTAACCTATATAGTCAAAATGACCGCTAGGGAGCCTACATAGTCCAAATGCTCGCTAGGTAACCTAGATAGTCTAAGGGCCCGTTTGGTAACCTACATAGTCCTAGTGCCTCCTAGTTAACCTACATTTTCCAAGTGCCCGATAGGGATCCTACATAGTCCAAGTGCCTGCTAGGTATCCTACATAGTCCAAGTGCCCGTTAGGTAACCTAGATAGTCCAAATGCCCGCCAGGAAACCCACATAGTCCAAGTGCCCACTAGGGAACTTACACAGTCCAAGGGCCCGCTAGGGGACGTACATTGTCCAAGTGCCCGCTAGTTAACCTACATCGTCCAAGGGCCCGCTAGTTAACCTAGCTAGTCCAAGTGCCCGCTAGTTAACCTACATAGTCCAAGTGCCCGCTAGGTAACCTAGACATTTCAAGTGACCACTAGGTTACCTACATAGTCCAAGTGCCCGTTCGTTAACCTACATAGTCCAAGTGCCCGCTAGATAACCTAGATATTCCACGTTCCTGTTAGCTAACCTAGATAATCCAAGTGCCCGCTAGGTAACCTACATAGTCCTAGTGCCATTTCCTTAACCTAGATAGTCCAAGTGCCTGCTAGGTAACCTACATAGTCCAAGTGCCCACTAGGTAACCTAAATAATCCAAATGCCCACTAGGGAAACTACATAGTCCAAGTGCCCGCTAGTTAACCTAGATAGTCCAAGTGCCCGCTAGTAAACCTAGATAGTCCAAGTGCCCACTAGTTTACCTACATCGTCTAAGTGCCCGCTAGTTAACCTAGATAATCCAAGTGCCCGCTAGTTAACCTACATAGTCCAAGGGCCCTCTAGTTAACCTAGATAGTCCAAGTGCCCGCTAGGGGACGTACATAGTCCAAGTGCCCGCTAGGTAACCTAAATAGTCCAAGTGCCCGCCAAGGTATGTACATAGTTCAAGTGCCCGCTAGGTAACCTAGATTGTCCAAGTGTCCGCTAGTTAAACTACATAGTCCAAGTGCCCTCTAGGTAACTTAGATAGTCCAAGGTCCTGCTAGTTCACATACATGGTCCAATGCCCGATAGGGAACCTACATAGTCCAAGTGCCCGCTGAGGAACCTACATAATCCAAGTGCCCGATAGGGAACCTACATATTCCAAGTGCCCGTTAGGGAACCTAGATAGTCCAAGTGCCCGTAGGGAACTTATATAGTCCAAGTGCCCGCTAGGGAACCTACATACTCAAAATGCCCGCTAGGGAACCTGCATTGTACAAGTGCCCGCGACTTAACCTAGATAGTCCACGTGCCCGCTAGTTAACCTACATAGTCCAAGTGCCCGATAGTTAACCTACATATTCCAAGTGCCTGATAGGGAACCTACATAGTCCAAGTGCCCGCAGAGGAACCTACATAGTCCAAGTGCCCGTTAGGGAACCTAGATAGTCCAAGTGCCCGTAGGGAACCTATATATTCCAAGTGCCCGCTAGGGAACCTACATAGTAAAAGTGCCCGCTAGGGAACCTGCTTTGTGCAAGTGCCCGCTAGTTAACCTAGATACTCCAAGTGCCCGCTAGTTAACTTAGATAGTCGAAGTGCCCAATAGTTAACCTACATAGTCGAAGGTCAGCTAGTTAACCTAGATAGTCCAAGTGCCCGCTAGTTAACCTACATAGTCCAAGTGCCTGCTAGTTAACCTACATAGTCCAAGGCCCCGCTAGTTAACCTAGATATTCCAAGTGCCCGCTAGTTAACCTAGATCTTCCAAGTGTATGCTAGTTAACCTACATAGTCCAAGTTCCCGTTAGGTAACCTAGATAGTACAAGTCCCCGCAAGGTAACCTCCATAGTCCAAGTGCCCGCTAGGTAACCTAGATATTCCAAGTTTCTTTTAGCTAACCTAGATAATCCAAGTGCCCGCTAGGTAACCTACATAGTCCAAGTGCCATTTCGTTAACCTAGATAGTCCAAGTGCCTGCTAGGTAACCTACATAGTCCAAGGGCCCGCTAGGTAACCTATATAGTCCAAGTGCCCGCTAAGAAATCAAGATAGTCCAAGTGCCCGTTAGGTAACCTAGATAGTCCAAGTGCCCGCTAGGAAACCTAAATAGTCCAAGTTCCCGCTAGGTAACCTAGATAGTCCAAGTGCCCGTTACCTAACCTAGATAATCCAATTGCCCGCTATGCAACATACATAGTCCAAGTGCCCATTGGTTAACCTAGAAGTCCAAGTGCAAGCTAGGTAACCGGGACTGTCCAAGTGCCCGCTAAGTTACCTATATATTCCAAATGCCCGCTAATTAACCTACATAGTCCAAGTGCCCTCTAGGTAACCTAGATAGTGCAAGTGCCCGCTAGGTAACCTACATAGTCCAAGTGACCGCTAGTTAACCTAGATAGTCCAAGTGCCCGTTCGTTAACCTAGATAGTCCAAGTACCCACTAGGTAACCTACATAGTCCAAGTGCCTGCTAGGGAACCTACATAGTCCAAATGCCCGTTCGTTAACCTACATAGTCCAAGGACCCACTATTTAACCTAGATCGTCCAAGTGCCTCGGTTAACCTACATAGTCCAAGTGCCCGCAAGGTAACCTATATTGTCCAAGTTCCAGCTATGTAACCTAGATAGTCCAAGGGCCCGCTAGTTAACCTACATAGTCCAAGTGCCCGCTAGGTAAACTAGATATCCAAGTTCCCGCTAAGGAACCTACATAGTCCAAGTGCACGATAGTTAACCCAGATAGTCCAAGTGCCCGCTAGTTAACCTAGATAGTCCAAGTGCCGTTAGGTAACCTATATAGTGCAAGTGTCCCCTAGTTAACCTACATAGTCCAAGTGCCCGGTAGTTAACCTACATAGTCCAAGTGTCCGCTAGTTACCTAGATAGTACAAGGGCGCGCTAGTTAACCTACATAGTCCAAGTGCCCGTTAGTTAACTTACATAGTTAAAGTGTCCGTAAGGAACATATATAGTCCAAGTGCCTGCTAGGGAACATACAGAGTCTAAGTGCCCGCTAGGTAACCTAGACAGTTCAAGTGCCCGCTAGGGAATCTACATAGTCCAAGGGCCCGCTAGTTAACGTAGATAGTCCAAGTGCCGCTAGTTAATCTACATAGTTCAAGGGACCGCTTGTTAACCTACATAGTCCAAGTACCGGCTAGTTAACCTAGATCATCCAAGTGTCCGCTAGTTAACCTACACAGTACAAGTGCCCGCTAGGGAACCTACATAGTCCAAGTGCCTGCTAGGGAACCTACATAGTCCAAGTGCCCGCTCTGGAACATACATAGTCCAAGTGCCAGCTAAGTAACCTAGATAGTCCAAGTGCCCGCTAGTTAACCTACATAGTCCAAGTGCCTCTAGTTAATCTACATAGTCTAAGGGCCCGAAAGTTAACCTACATAGTCCAAGTATCCGCTAGTTAACCTAGATCGTCCAAGTGCCCGCTAGTTAACCTACATAGTCCATGGGCCCGCCAGTTAACCTACATAGTCCAAGGGCCCGCTAGTTAACCTACATCGTCCAAGGGCCCGCTAGTTAACCTACGTAGTCCAAGTGCCCCCTAGTTAACCTACATACTCTAAGTGCCCGCTAGGTAACCTAGACAGTTCAAGTGACCACTAGGTTACCTACATAGTCCAAGTGCCTGTTCGTTTACCTACATAGTCCAAGTGCCCGCTACGTTATCAATATAGTCCAAATGCCCGCTAGGGACCCTAATAGTCCAAATGCCCGCTAGTTTACCTAGATAGTCCAAGTGCTCGCTACTTAACATAGATAGTCCAAGTGCCCGCTATTTAACCTAGATAGTCCAAGTGCCCGCTAGTTAACCTACATAGTCCAAATGCACGCTAGGGAACTTACATAGTCAAAGTGCCCGCTAGGGAACCTGCATTGTGCAAGTGAACGCTAGTTAACCTAGATAGTCCAAGTGCCCGCTAGTTAACTAAGATAGTCGAAGTGCCCGATAGTTAACCTACATAGTCCAAGGTCAGCTAGTTAACCTAGATAGTCCAAGTGCCCGCTAGTTAACCTACATAGTCCAAGTGCCGTTCGTTAACCTAGATAGTCCAAGTGCCCGCTAGGTAACCTACAAAGTCTAAGTGCCCGCTAGGTTATCTATATAGTCCAAATGCCCGCTAGGGAACGTATATAGTCCAAGTGCCCGCTAGGTAACCTAGATAATCCAAGTGCCCGCTAGTTAATCTATATCGTCCAAGTGCCCGCTAGTTAACCTAGATCGTCCAAGTGACCACTAGTTAACCTACATAGTCAATGGGCCCGCTAGTTAACCTACATAGTGCAAGTGTCCGCTAGTTAACCTATTGTCCAAGGGACCGCTAGTTAACCTAGATAGTCCAAGTACCCGCTAGTTAACCTAGATCGTCCAATTGTCCGCTAGTTAACCTACATAGTCCAAGTCCCCGCTAGGTAACCTAGATAGTCCAAGTGCCCTTTAGGGAACCTAGATAGTCCAAGTGCCCGCACTGGAACATACATAGCCCAAGTCCCCATTAGTTAACCTAGATAATCCAAGTGCCTGCTAGTTAACCTAGATAGTCCAAGTGACCGCTACATAACCTACATATTCCAAGTGCCCGCTGAGGAACCTACATAGTCCAAGTGCCCGATAGGGAACCTACATATTCCAAGTGCCCGTTAGGGAACATAGATAGTCCAATTGCCCGTAGGGAACCTATATAGTCCAAGTGCCCGCTAGAGAACCTAGATTGTCCAAGTGTCCGCTAGTTAACCTACATAGTCCAAGAGGCTGATAGGGAACCTACATAGTCCAAGTGCCCGCGGAGTAACCTACATAGTCCAAGTCCCCGCTAGTTAACATAGATAGTCCAAGTGCCCGCTAGTTAACCTAGATCGTCTAAGTGCCCACTAGTTAACCTAGATAATCCAATTGCCCGCTAGTAAACATAGATAGTGCAAGGGCCCGCTAGTTAATCTAGATTATCCAAGTGCCCGCTAGTTAACCTAGATAGTCCAAGTGCCCGCTAGTTAACCTAGATCGTCTAAGTGCCCTCTAGTTAACCTAGATAGTCCAAGTTCCCGCTAGGGGACGTACATAGTCCAAGTGCCCGCTAGGTAACCTAGATAGTCCAAGTGCCCGCTAGGGAATGTACATAGTTCAAGTGCCCGCTAGGTAACCTAGATTGTCCAAGTGTCCGCTAGTTAACCTACATAGTCCAATGCCCGATAGGGAACCTACATAGTCCAAGTGCCCGTTAGGGAACCTACATAGTCCAAGTGTCCGCTGAGGAACCTACATAGTCCAAGTGCCCGATAGGGAACCTACATATTCCATGTGCCAGTTAGGGAACCTAGATAGTCCAAGTGCCCATAGGGAACCTATATAGTCCAAGTGCCCGCTAGGGAACCTACATAGTCAAAGTGCCCGCTAGGGAACCTGCATTGTACAAGTGCCCGCTAATTAACCTAGATAGTCCAAGTGCCCGCTAGTTAACCTAGATAGTCGAAATGCCCGTAGGGAACTTACATAGTCACAGTGCCCGCTAGGGAACCTGCGTTGTGCAAGTGAACCCTAGTTAACCTAGATAGTCCAAGAGCCCGCTAGTTAACCTAGATAGTCGAAGTGCCCGATAGTTAACCTACATAGTCCAAGGTCAGCTAGTTAACCTAGATAGTCCAAGTGCCCGCTAGTTAACCTACATAGTCCAAGTGCCCGTTCGTTAACCTACATAGTCCAAGTGCCCGTTCGTTAACCTAGATAGTCCAAGTGCCCGCTAGGTAACCTACAGAGTCTAAGTGCCCGCTAGTTTATCTATATAGTCCAAATGCCCGCTAGGGAACGTACATAGTCCAACTGCCCGCTAGGTAACCTAGATAATCCAAGTGCCCGCTAGTTAACCTATATCGTCCAAGTGCCCGCTAGTTAACCTAGATAGTCCAAGTGCCCACTAGTTAACCTACATAGTCAATGGCCTCACTAGTTAACCTACATAGTGCAAGTGTCCGCTAGTTAACCTATTGTCCAAGGGACCGCTAGTTAACCTAGATAGTCCAAGTACCCGCTAGTTAACCTAGATCGTCCAATTGTCCGCTAGTTAACCTACATATTCCAAGTGCCCGCTAGGTAACGTAGATAGTCCAAGTGCCCTTTAGGGAACCTAGATAGTCCAAGTGCCCGCACTGGAACATACATAGTCCAAGTCCCCATTAGTTAACCTAGATAATCCAAGTGCCTGCTAGTTAACCTAGATAGACGAAGTGCCCGCTAGGTAACCTAGATAGACGAAGTGCCCGCTAGGTAACCTACATAGTCCAAGTGCCCGCTGACGAACCTACATAGTCCAATGCCCGATAGGGAACCTACATAGTCCAAGTGCCCGTTAGGGAACCTACATAGTCCAAGTGTCCGCTGAGGAACCTACATAGTCCAAGTGCCCGATAGGGAACCTACATATTCCAAGTGCCAGTTAGGGAACCTAGATAGTCCAAGTGTCCATAGGGAACCTATATAGTCCAAGTGCCCGCTAGGGAACCTACATAGTCAAAGTGCCCACTAGGGAACCTGCATTGTACAAGTGTCCGCTAATTAACCTAGATAGTCCAAGTGCCCGCTAGTTAACCTAGATAGTCCAAATGCCCGTAGGGAATTTACATAGTCACAGTGCCCGCTAGGGAACCTGCGTTGTGCAAGTGAACCCTAGTTAACCTAGATAGTCCAAGAGCCCGCTAGTTAACCTAGATAGTCGAAGTGCCCGATAGTTAACCTACATAGTCCAAGGTCAGCTAGTTAACCTAGATAGTCAAAGTGCCCGCTAGTTAACCTACATAGTCCAAGTGCCCGTTCGTTAACTTACATAGTCCAAGTGCCCGTTCGTTAACCTAGATAGTCCAAGTGCCCGCTAGGTAACCTACAGAGTCTAAGTGCCCGCTAGTTTATCTATATAGTCCAAATGCCCGCTAGGGAACGTACATAGTCCAAAGCCCGCTAGGTAACCTAGATAATCCAAGTGCCCGCTAGTTAACCTATATCGTCCAAGTGCCCGCTAGTTAACCTAGATAGTCCAAGTGCCCAATAGTTAACCTACATTGTCAATGGCCTCACTAGTTAACCTACATAGTGCAAGTGTCCGCTAGTTAACCTATTGTCCAAGGGACCGCTAGTTAACCTAGATAGTCCAAGTACCCGCTAGTTAACCTAGATCGTCCAATTGTCCGCTAGTTAACCTACATATTCCAAGTGCCCGCTAGGTAACGTAGATAGTCCAAGTGCCCTTTAGGGAACCTAGATAGTCCAAGTGCCCGCACTGGAACATACATAGTCCAAGTCCCCATTAGTTAACCTAGATAATCCAAGTGCCTGCTAGTTAACCTAGATAGACGAAGTGCCCGCTAGGTAACCTACATAGTCCAAGTGCCCGCTGACGAACCTACATAGTCCAAGGGCCCGATAGGGAACCTACATATTCCAAGTGCCCGTTAGGGAACCTAGATAGTCCAAGTGCCCGCTGAGGAACCTACATAGTCCAAGTGCCCGATAGGGAACCTACATATTCCAAGTGCCCGTTAGGGAACCTAGATAGTCCAAGTGCCCGTAGGGAACCTATATAGTCCAAGTGCCCGCTAGAGAACCTAGATTGTACAAGTGTCCGCTAGTTAACCTACATAGTCCATGTGCCCGATAGGGAACCTAGATGTTCCAAGTGCCCGTTAGGGAACCTACATAGTCCAAGTGCCCGCTGAGGAACCTACATAGTCCAAGTGCCCGATAGGGAACCTACATATTCCAAGTGACCGTTAGGGAACCTAGATAGTCCAAGTGCCCATAGGGAACCTATATAGTCCAAGTGCCCGCTAGGGAACCTACATAGTCAAAGTGCCCGCTAGGGAACCTGCATTGTATAAGTGCCCGCTAATTAACCTAGATAGTCAAAGTGGCCGCTATTTAACCTACATAGTCCAAGTGCCCGCTAGTTAACCTACATAGTCCAAATGCCCGCTAGGGAACTTACATAGTCAAATTGCCCGCTAGGGAACCTGCATTGTGCAAGTGAACGCTAGTTAACCTAGATAGTCCAAGTGCCCGCTAGTTAACCTAGATAGTCGAAGTGCCCGATAGTTAACCTACATAGTCCAAGGTCAGCTAGTTAACCAAGATAGTCCAAGTGCCCGCTAATTAACCTACATAGTCCAAGTGCCCGTTCATTAACCTAGATAGTCCAAGTGCCCGCTAGGTAACGTACAAAGTCTAAGTGCCCGCTAGGTTATCTATATAGTCCAAATGCCCGCTAGGGAACGTACATAGTCCAAGTGCCCGCTAGGCAACCTAGATAATCCAAGTGCCCGCTAGTTAATCTATATCGTCCAAGTGCCCGCTAGTTAACCTAGATCGTCCAAGTGCCCACTAGTTAACCTACATAGTCAATGGGCCCCCTAGTTAACCTACATAGTGCAAGTGTCCGCTAGTTAACCTATTGTCCAAGGGACCGCTAGTTAACCTAGATAGTCCAAGTACCCGCTAGGTAACCTAGATCGTCCAATTGTCCGCTAGTTAACCTACATAGTCCAAGTCCCCGCTAGATAACCTAGATAGTCCAAGTGCCCTTTAGGGAACCTAGATAGTCCAAGTGCCCGCACTGGAACATACATAGTCCAAATCCCCATTAGTTAACTTCGATAATACAAGTGCCTGCTAGTTAACCTAGATAGTCCAAGTCCCCGCTAGGTAACCTACATAGTCTAAGTGCCCGCTGAGGAACCTACATAGTCCAAGTGCCCGATAGGGAACCTACATATTCCAAGTGCCCGTTAGGGAACATAGATAGTCCAAGTGCCCATAGGGAACCTATATAGTCCAAGTGCCCGCTAGGGAACCTACATAGTCAAGTGCCCGCTAGGGAACCTGCATTGTATAAGTGCCCGCTAATTAACCTAGATAGTCCAAGTGCCCGCTAGTTAACCTTGATAGTCCAAGTGCCCGCTAGTTAACCTAGATAGTCCAAAGTGCCCGCTAGTTAACCTTGATCATCCAAGTGCCCGCTAGTTAACCTACATAGTCCAAGAGGCTGATAGGGAACCTACATAGTCCAAGTGCCCGCTAGTTAACATAGATAGTCCAAGTGCCCGCTAGTTAACCTAGATTGTCTAAGTGCCCGCTAGTTAACCTAGATAATCCAATTGCCCGCTAGTAAACCTAGATAGTCCAAGGGCCCGCTAGTTAATCTAGATTATCCAAGTTCCCGCTAGTTAACCTAGATAGTCCAAGTGCCCGCTAGTTAACCTAGATCGTCTAAGTGCCCTCTAGTTAACCTAGATAGTCCAAGTTCCCGCTAGGGGACGTACATAGTCCAAGTGCCCGCTAGGTATCCAAGATAGTCCAAGTGCCCGCTAGGGTATGTACATAGTTCAAGTGCCCGCTAGGTAACCTAGATTGTCCAAGTGTCCGCTAGTTAACCTACATAATCCAATGCCTGATAGGGAACCTACATAGTCCAAGTGCCCGCTGAGGAACCTACATAGTCCAAGTGCCCGATAGGGAACCTACAAATTCCAAGTGCCCGTTAGGGAACATACATAGTCCAAGTGCCCGCTGAGGAACCTACATAGTCCAAGTGCCCGATAGGGAACCTACATATTCCAAGTGCCAGTTAGGGAACCTAGATAGTCCAAGTGCCCATAGGGAACCTATATAGTCCAAGTGCCCGCTAGGGAACCTACATAGTCAAAGTGCCCGCTAGGGAACCTGCATTTTACAAGTGCCCGCTAATTAACCTAGATAGTCCAAGTGCCCGCTAGTTAACCTAGATAGTCCAAATGCCCGTAGGGAACTTACATAGTCACAGTGCCCGCTAGGGAACCGGCATTGTGCAAGTGAACGCTAGTTAACCTAGATAGTCCAAGTGCCCGCTAGTTAACCTAGATAGTCGAAGTGCCCGATAGTTAACCTACGTAGTCCAAGGTCAGCTAGTTAACCTAGATAGTCCAAGTGCCCGCTAGTTAACCTACATAGTCCAAGTGCCCGTTCGTTAACCTAGATAGTCCAAGTGCCCGCTAGGTAACCTACAGAGTCTAAGTGCCCGCTAGGTTATCTATGTAGTCCAAATGCCCGCTAGGGAACGTACATAGTCCAAGTGCCCGCTAGGTAACCTAGATAATCCAAGTGCCTGCTAGTTAACCTATATCGTCCACTTGCCCGCTAGTTACCCTAGATAGTCCAAGTACCCGCTAGTTAACCTAGATCGTCCAATTGTCCGCTAGTTAACCTACATAGTCCAAGTCCCCGCTAGGTAACCTAGATAGTCCAAGTGCCCTTTAGGGAACCTAGATAGTCCAAGTGCCCGCACTGGAACATACATAGTCCAAATCCCCATTAGTTAACTTCGATAATACAAGTGCCTGCTAGTTAACCTAGATAGTCCAAGTCCCCGCTAGGTAACCTACATAGTCTAAGTGCGCGCTGAGGAACCTACATAGTCCAAGTGCCCGATAGGGAACCTACATATTCCAAGTGCCCGTTAGGGAACATAGATAGTCCAAGTGCCCATAGGGAACCTATATAGTCCAAGTGCCCGCTAGGGAACCTACATAGTCAAAGTGCCCGCTAGGGAACCTGCATTGTATAAGTGCCCGCTAATTAACCTAGATAGTCCAAGTGCCCGCTAGTTAACCTAGATAGTCCAAGTGCCCGCTAGTTAACCTTGATCATCCAAGTGCCCGCTAGTTAACCTACATAGTCCAAGAGGCTGATAGGTAACCTACATAGTCCTAGTGCCCGCGGAGGAACCTACATAGTCCAAGTGCCCGCTAGTTAACATAGATAGTCCAAGTGCCCGCTAGTTAACCTAGATTGTCTAAGTGCCCGCTAGTTAACCTAGATAATCCAATTGCCCGCTAGTAAACCTAGATAGTCCAAGGGCCCGCTAGTTAATCTAGATTATCCAAGTTCCCGCTAGTTAACCTAGATAGTCCAAGTGCCCGCTAGTTAACCTAGATCGTCTAAGTGCCCTCTAGTTAACCTAGATAGTCCAAGTTCCCGCTAGGGGACGTACATAGTCCAAGTGCCCGCTAGGTATCCAAGATAGTCCAAGTGCCCGCTAGGGTATGTACATAGTTCAAGTGCCCGCTAGGTAACCTAGATTGTCCATGTGTCCGCTAGTTAACCTACATAGTCCAATGCCCGATAGGGAACCTACATAGTCCAAGTGCCCGCTGAGGAACCTACATAGTCCAAGTGCCCGATAGGGAACCTACAAATTCCAAGTGCCCGTTAGGGAACATACATAGTCCAAGTGCCCGCTGAGGAACCTACATAGTCCAAGTGCCCAATAGGGAACCTACATATTCCAATTGCCAGTTAGGGAACCTAGATAGTCCAAGTGCCCATAGGGAAACTATATAGTCCAAGTGCCCGCTAGGGAACCTACATAGTCAAAGTGCCCGCTAGGGAACCTGCATTTTACAAGTGCCCGCTAATTAACCTAGATAGTCCAAGTGCCCGCTAGTTAACCTAGATAGTCGAAATGCCCGTAGGGAACTTACATAGTCACAGTGCCCGCTAGGGAACCGGCATTGTGCAAGTGAACGCTAGTTAACCTAGATAGTCCAAGTGCCCGCTAGTTAACCTAGATAGTCGAAGTGCCCGATAGTTAACCTACGTAGTCCAAGGTCAGCTAGTTAACCTAGATAGTCCAAGTGCCCGCTAGTTAACCTACATAGTCCAAGTGCCCGTTCGTTAACCTAGATAGTCCAAGTGCCCGCTAGGTAACCTACAGAGTCTAAGTGCCCGCTAGGTTATTTATATAGTCCAAATGCCCGCTAGGGAACGTACATAGTCCAAGTGCCCGCTAGGTAACCTAGATAATACAAGTGCCTGCTAGTTAACCTATATCGTCCACTTGCCCGCTAGTTAACCTAGATAGTCCAAGTGCCCACTAGTTAACCTACATAGTCAATGGCCCCACTAGTTAACCTACATAGTGCAAGTGTCCGCTAGTTAACCTATTGTCCAAGGGACCGCTAGTTAACCTAGATAGTCCAAGTACCCGCTAGTTAACCTAGATCGTCCAATTGTCCGCTAGTTAATCTACATAGTCCAAGTGCCCGCTAGGTAACCTAGATAGTCCAAGTGCCCTTTAGGGAACCTAGATAGTCCAAGTGCCCGCACTGGAACATACATAGTCCAAGTCCCCATTAGGTAACCTAGATAATCCAAGTGCCTGCTAATTAACCTAGATAATCCAAGTGCCCGCTAGGTAACCTACATAGTCCAAGTGCCTGCTGACGAACCTACATAGTCAAAGTGCCCGATATGGAACCTACATATTCCAAGTGCCCGTTAGGGAACCTACATAGTCCAAGTGCCCGCTGAGGAACTTACATAGTCCAAGTGCCCGATAGGGAACCTACATATTCCAAGTGCCCGTTAGGGAACCTAGATAGTCCAAGTGCCCGTAGGGAACCTATATAGTCCAAGTGCCCGCTAGGGAACCTACATAGTCCAAGTGCCCGCTAGGGAACCTGCATTGTATAAGTGCCCGCTAATTAACTTAGATAGTCCAAGTGCCTGCTAGTTAACCTAGATAGTCCATGTGCCCGCTAGTTAACCTTGATCATCCAAGTACCCGCTAGTTAACCTACATAGTCCAAGTGCCTGATAGGGAACCTACATAGTCCAAGTGCCCGCTGAGGAACCTACATAGTCCAAGTGCCCGTTAGGGAACCTATACAGTCCAAGTGCCCGCTAGGGAACCTACATAGTCAAAGTGCCCGCTAGGGAACCTGCATTGTGCAAGTGCCCGCTAGTTAAGCTAGATAGTCGAAGTGCCGCTAGGTAACCTACATAGTGCATGTGTCTCCTAGTTAACCTACATAGTCCAAGTGCCCGCTAGTTAACATAGATAGTCCAAGTGCCCGCTAGGGAACGTACATAGTCCAAGTGCCCGCTAGGTAAACTAGGTGGTACAAGTGCCCGGTAGTTAACCTACATAGTCCAAGTGCCTGCTAGGTAACCTAGATAGTCCAAGGGCCCGCAAGTTAATCTACATTGTCCAAGTGCCTGCTGGTAAACTACATAGTCCCTGTGCCCGCTAGTTAACCAAGACAGTCCAAGTACCCGATAGGGAACCTACATAGTCCAAGTGCTCGCTAGGGAACCTACATAGTCCAAGTGCTCGCTAGGCAACCTACATAGTCCAAATGCCCGTTACTTAACCTAGATAGTCAAAGTGCCTGCTAGGTAACCTAAATAGTCCAAGTGCCCGCTAGGGAACCTACATATTCCAAGTGCCCGCTAGGTAACCTAGATAGTCCAATTGCCCGTTAGCTAACCTAGATAGTCGGAGTGTCCGCTAGTTAACCTACATAGTCCAAGTGCCCGTTCGTTAACCTAGACAGTCCAAGTGCCCGCTAGGTAACCTAGATAATCCAAGTGCCCGCTAGTTAACCTATATCGTCCAAGTACCCGCTAGTTAACCTAGATCGTCCAAGTGCCCACTAGTTAATCTACATAGTCAATGGGCCCGCTAGTTAACCTACATAGTGCAAGTGTCCGCTAGTTAACCTATTGTCCAAGGGACCGCTAATTAACCTAGATAGTCCAAGTACCCGCTAGTTAACCTAGATCGTCCAATTGTCCGCTAGTTAACCTACATAGTCCAAGTGCCCGCTAGGTAACCTAGATAGTCCAAGTGCCCTTTAGGGAACCTAGATAGTCCAAGTGCCCGCACTGGAACATACATAGTCCAAGTCCCCATTAGTTAACCTAGATAATCCAAGTGCCTGCTAGTTAACCTAGATAGTCCAAGTGCCCTCTAGGTAACCTACATAGTCCAAGTGCCCGCTGACGTACCTACATAGTCAAAGTGCCCGATAGGGATACTACATATTCTAAGTGCCCATTAGGGAACCTACATAGTCCAAGTGCCCGCTGAGGAACCTACATAGTCCACGTGCCCGATAGGGAAACTACATATTCCAAGTGCCCGCTAGGGAACCTACATAGTCAAAGTGCCCGCTAGGGAACCTGCATTGTATAAGTGCCCGCTAATTAACCTAGATAGTCCAAGTGCCCGCTAGGTAACCTAGATAGTCCAAGGGCCCGCATGTTAACCTACATTGTCCAAGTGCCTGCTAGGTAAACTATATAGTCCCTGTGCCCACTTGGTAACCTAGACAGTCCAATTGCCCGCTACTTAACCTAGACAGTCCAAGTACCCGATAGGTAACCTACATAGTCCAAGTGCTCGCTAGGGAACCTACATAGTCCAAGTGCTCGCTAGGCAACCTACATAGTCCAAATGCCCGTTAGTTAACCTAGATAGTCAAAGTGCCTGCTAGGTAACCTAAATAGTCCAAGTGCCCGCTAGGGAACCTACATATTCCAAGTGCCCGCTAGGTAACCTAGATAGTCCAATTGCCCGTTAGCTAACCTAGATAGTCGGAGTGTCCGCTAGGTAACCTACATAGTCCAAGTGACCGTTCGTTAACCTAGACAGTCCAAGTGCCCGCTAGGTAACCTAGATAATCCAAGTGCCCGCTAGTTAACCTATATCGTCCAAGTGCTCGCTAGTTAACCTAGATCGTCCAAGTGCCCACTAGTTAATCTACATAGTCAATGGGCCCGATAGTTAACCTACATAGTGCAAGTGTCCGCTAGTTAACCTATTGTCCCAGGGACCGCTAATTAACCTAGATAGTCCAAGTACCCGCTAGTTAACCTAGATCGTCCAAGTGCCCGCTAGTTAACCTAGATAGTCCAAGTGCCCACTAGGTAACCTACATAGTCCAAGTGCCCGCTGACGAACCTACATAGTCAAAGTGCCCGATAGGGAAACTACATATTCCAAGTGCCCATTAGGGAACCTACATAGGCCAAGTGCCCGCTGAGGAACCTACATAGTCCAAGTGCCCGATAGGGAAACTACATATTCCAAGTGCCCGTTAGGGAACCTAGATAGTCCAAGTGCCCGTAGGGAACCTATATAGTCCAAGTGCCCGCTAGGGAACCTACATTGTCAAAGTGCCCGCTAGGGAACCTGCATTGTTTAAGTGCCCGCTAATTAACCTAGATAGTCCAAGTGCCCGCTAGTTAACCTAGATAGTCCAAGTGCCCGCTAGTTAACCTTGATCATCCAAGTGCCCGCTAGTTAACCTACATAGTCCAAGTGCCTGATAGGGAACCTACATAGTCCAAGTGCCCGCGGAGGAACCTCATAGTCCAAGTGCCCGTTAGGGAACCTATACAGTCCAAGTGCCCGCTAGGGAACCTACATAATCAAAGTACCCGCTGAGGAACCTACATAGTCCAAGTGCTCGGTAGGGAACCTACATATTCCAAGTGCCCGTTAGGGAACTTACATAGTCCAAGTGCCCGTAGGGAACCTATATAGTCCAAGTGCCCGCTAGGGAACCTACATAGTCAAAGTGCCCGCTAGGGAACCTGCATTGTTCAAGTGCCCGCTAGTTAAGCTAGATAGTCGAAGTGCCGCTAGGTAACCTACATAGTGCAAGTGTCCCCTATTTAACCTACATAGTCCAAGTGCCCGCTAGTTAACATAGATAGTCCAAGTGCCCGTTAGGGAACGTACATAGTCCAAGTGCCCGTTAGGTAACCTAGATGGTGCAAGTGCCCGGTAGTTGACCTACATTGTCCAAGTGCCCGCTAGGTAACCTAGATAGTCCAAGGGCCCGCTAGTTAACCTACATATTCCAAGTGCCCGGTAGTTAACTTACATAGTTCAAGTGTCCCTAAGGAACATACATAGTTCAATTGTCCGCTAAGGAACATACAGAGTCTAAGTGCCCCCTAGGGAACCTAGGTAGTCCAAATGCCCGCTAGGGAATCTACATAGTCCAAGGGCCCGCTGTAACCTACATAGTTCAAGTGCCCGATAGGGAACCTACATATTCCAAGTGCCCGTTAGGGAACCTAGATAGTCCAAGTGCCTGTAGGGAACCTATATAGTCCAAGTGCCCGCTAGGGAACCTACATAGTCAAAGTGCCCGCTAGGGAACCTGCATTGTATAAGTGCCCGCTAATTAACCTAGATAGTCCAAGTACCCGCTAGTTAACCTAGATAGTCCAAGTGCCCTCTAGTTAACCTTGATCATCTAAGTGCCCGCTAGTCAACCTACATAGTCCAAGTGCCTGATAGGGAACTT
Organism: Tenrec ecaudatus; assembly: GCF_050624435.1. Lineage (NCBI taxonomy): Eukaryota > Metazoa > Chordata > Mammalia > Afrosoricida > Tenrecidae > Tenrec > Tenrec ecaudatus. Next base: position 130,315 of record NW_027459599.1, read on the forward strand.
ACATTGTCCAAGTGCCCGTTAGGGAACCTATGCAGTCCAAATGCCTGCTAGGGAACCTACATAGTCAAGTGCCCGCTAGGGAACCTGCATTGTGCAAGTGCCCGCTAGTTAAGCTAGATAGTTGAAGTGCCGCTAGGTAACCTACATAGTGCAAGTGTCCCCTAGTTAACCAACATAGTCCAAGTGCCCGCTAGTTAACATAGATAGTCCAAGGGCCCGCTAGGGAACGTACATAGTCCAAGTGCCCGCTAGGTAAACTAGATGGTGCAAGTGCCCGGTAGTTAACCTACATAGTCCAAGTGCCTGCTAGGTAACCTATATAGTACAAGGGCCCGCTAGTTAACCTACATTGTCCAAGTGCCTGCTAGGTAAACTACATAGTCCCTGTGCCCACTTGGTAACCTAGACAGTCCAATTGCCCGCTAGTTAACCTAGACAGTCCAAGTACCCGATAGGGAACCGACATAGTCCATGTGCTCGCTAGGAAACCTATATTGTCCAAATGCCCGTTACTTAACCTAGATAGTCAAAGTGCCTGCTAGGTAACCTAAATAGTCCAAGTGCCCACTAGGGAACCTACATATTCAAAGTGCCCGCTAGGTAACCTAGATAGTCCAATTGCCCGTTAGCTAACCTAGATAGTCGGAGTGTCCGCTAGTTAACCTACATAGTCCAAGTGACCGTTCGTTAACCTAGACAGTCCAAGTGCCCGCTAGGTAACCTAGATAATCCAAGTGCCCGCTAGTTAACCTATATCGTCCAAGTACCCGCTAGTTAACCTCTATCGTCCAAGTGCCCACTAGTTGACCTACATAGTCAATGGGCCCACTAGTTAACCTAAATAGTGCAAGTGTCCGCTAGCTAACCTATTGTCCAAGGGACCGCTAGTTAACCTAGATAGTCCAAGTACCCGCTAGTTAACCTAGATCGTCCAATTGTCCGCTAGTTAACCTACATAGTCCAAGTGCCCGCTAGGTAACCTAGATAGTCCAAGTGCCCTTTAGGGAACCTAGGTAGTCCAAGTGCCCGCACTGGAACATACGTAGTCCAAGTCCCCATTAGTTAACCTAGATAATCCAAGTGCCTGCTAGTTAACCTAGATAGTCCAAGTGCCCGCTCGGTAACCTACATAGTCCAAGTGCCCGCTGACGAACCTACATAGTCAAAGTGCGTGATAGGGAACCTACATATTCCAAGTGCCCGTTAGGGAACCTACATAGTCCAAGTGCCCGCTGAGGAACCTACATAGTCCAAGTGCCCGATAGGGAAACTACATATTCCAAGTGCCCGTTAGGGAACCTAGATAGTCCAAGTGCCCATAGGGAACCTACATAGTCCAAGTGCCCGCTAGGTAACCTAGATAGTCCAAGGGCCCGCTAGTTAACCTACATAGTCCAAGTGCCCGGTAGTTAACTTACATAGTTCAAGTGTCCGTAAGGAACATACATAGTTCAATTGCCCGCTAGGGAAGATTCAGAGTCTAAGTGCCCCCTAGGAAACCTAGGTAGTCCAAATGGCCGCTAGGGAATCTACATAGTACAAGGACCCGCTGAGGAACCTACATAGTCCAAGTGCCCGATAGGGAACCTACATATTCCAAGTGCCCGTTAGGGAACCTAGATAGTCCAAGTGCCCATAGGGAACCTATATAGTCCAAGTGCCCGCTAGGGAACCTACATAGTCAAAGTGCCCGCTAGGGAACCTGCATTGTATAAGTGCCCCCTAATTAAACTAGATAGTCCAAGTGCCCGCTAGTTAACCTAGATAGTCCAAGTGCCCGCTAGTTAACCTAGATCATCCAAGTGCCCGCTAGTTAACCTACATAGTCCAAGTGCCTGATAGGGAACCTACAGAGTCCAAGTACCCGCGGAGGAACCTACATAGTCCAAGTGCCCATTAGGGAACCTATACAGTCCAAGTGCCCGCTAGGGAACCTACATAGTGAAAGTTCCCGCTAGGGAACCTGCATTGTGCAAGTGCCCGCTAGTTAAGCTAGATAGTCGAAGTGCCGCTAGGTAACCTAAATAGTGCAAGTGTCCCCTAGTTAGCCTACATAGTCCAAGTGCCCGCTAGTTAACATAGATAGTCCAAGTGCCCGCTAGGGAACGTACATAGTCCAAGTGCCCGCTAGGTAACCTAGATGGTGCAAGTGCCCGGTAGTTAACCTACATAGTCCAAGTGCCCGCTAGGTAACCTAGATAGTCCAAGGGCCCGCTAGTTAACCTACATAGTCCAAGTGCCTGCTAGGTAAACTACATAGTCCCTGTGCCCACTTGGTAACCTAGACAGTCCAATTGCCTGCTAGTTAACCTAGGCAGTCCAAGTACCCGATAGGGTACCTACATAGTCCAAGTGCTCGCTAGGGAACCTACATAGTCCAAGTGCTCGCTAGGCAACCTACATAGTCCAAATGCCCGTTAGTTAACCTAGATAATCAAAGTGCCTGCTAGGTAACCTAAATAGTCCAAGTGCCCGCTAGGGAACCTACATATTCCAAGTGCCCACTAGGTAACCTAGATAGTCCAATTGCCCGTTAGCTAACCTAGATAGTCGGAGTGTCCGCTAGTTAACCTAAATAGTCCAAGTGCCCGTTCGTTAACCTAGACAGTCCAAGTGCCCGCTAGGTTACCTACATAGTACAAGTGCACGTTCGTTAACCTAGATAGTCCACGTGCCCGCTGGTAACCTACATAGTCCAAGTGCCCACTAAGTAACCTAAATAATCCAAATGCCCGCTAGGGAAACTACATAGTCCAATTGCTTGCTACTTAACCTAGATAGTGCAAGTGCCCGCTAGTAAACCTAGATAGTCCAAGGGCCCGCTAGTTAATCTTGATAGTCCAAGTGCCCGCTAGTTAACCTAGATAGTCCAAGTGCCCGCTAGTTAACCTAGATCGTCGAAGTGCCCGATAGTTAACCTACATAGTCCAAGGTCAGCTAGTTAACCTAGATAGTCCAAGTGCCCGCTAGTTAACTTACATAGTCCAAGGTCAGCTAGTTAACCTAGATAGTCCAAGTGCCTGCTAGTTAACCTACATAATCCAAGGTCAGCTAGTTAACCAAGATAGTCCAAGTGCCCGCTAGTTAACCTACATAGTCCAAGAACCCGCTAGTTAACCTAGATAGTCGACGTGCCCGCTAGTTAACCTAGATCATCTAAGTGCCCTCTAGTTAACCTAGATAGTCCAAGTTACCACTAGGGGATGTACATAGTCCGAGTGCCCGCTAGGTAACATAGATAGTCCAAGTGCCCGCTAGGGTATGTACATAGTTCAAGTGCCCGCTAGGTAACCTAGATTGTCAAAGTGTCCGCTAGTTAACCTACATAGTCCAATGCCCGATAGGGAACCTACATAGTCCAAGTGCCCGCTGAGGAACCTACATAGTCCAAGTGCCCGATAGGGAACCTACATATTCCAAGTGCCCATTAGGGAACCTACATAGTCCAAGTGCCCGCTGAGAAACCTACATAGTCCAAGTGCCCGATAGGGAACCTACATATTCCAAGTGCCAGTTAGGGAACCTAGATAGTCCAAGTGCCCATAGGGAACCTATATAGTCCAAGTGCCCGCTAGGGAACCTACATAGTCAAAGTGCACGCTAGGGAACCTACATTATACAAGTGCCCGCTAATTAACCTAGATAGTCCAAGTGCCCGCTATTAACCTAGATAGTTCAAGTGCCTGCTAGTTAACCTACATTGTCCAAATGTCCGTAGGGAACTTACATAGTCACAGTGCCCGCTAGGGAACCTGCATTGTGCAAGTGAACGCTAGTTAACCTAGATAGTCCAAGTGCCCGCTAGTTAACCTAGATAGTCGAAGTGCCCGATAGTTAACCTACATAGTCCAAGGTCAGCTAGTTAACCTAGATAGTCCAAGTGCCCGCTAGTTAACCTATATAGTCCAAGTGCCCGTTCGTTAACCTAGATAGTCCAAGTGCCCGCTAGGTAACCTAGATCGTCCAATTGTCCGCTAGTTAACCTACATAGTCCAAGTGCCCGCTAGGTAACCTAGATAGTCCAAGTGCCCGTTAGGGAACCTACATAGTCCAAGTGCCCGCTGAGGAACCTACATAGTCCAAGTGCCCGATAGAGAACCTACATATTCCAAGTGCCCGTTAGGGAACCTAGATAGACCAAGTGCCCGTAGGGAACCTATATAGTCCAAGTGCCCGCTAGAGAACCTACATAGTCAAAGTGCCCGCCAGGGAACCTGCATTGTATATGCCCGCTAATTAACCTAGATAGTCCAAGTGCCCGCTAGTTATCCTAGATAGTCCAAGTGCCCCCTAATTAACCTTGATCATCCAAGTGCCCGCTAGTTAACCTACATAGTCCAAGTGCCTGATAGGGAACCTACATAGTCCAAGTGCCCGCTAGGGAACCTACATAGTCAAAGTGCCCGCTAGGGATCCTGCATTGTGCAAGTGCCCGCTAGTTAAGCTAGATAGTCGAACTGCCGCTAGGTAACCTAAATAGTGCAAGTGTCCCCTAGTTAACCTACATAGTCCAAGTGCCCGCTAGTTAACATTGATAGTCCAAGTGCCCGCTAGGGAACGTACATAGTCCAAGTGCCCGCTAGGTAACCTAGATGGTGCAAGTTCCCGGTAGTTAACCTACATAATCCAAGTGCCCGCTAGGTAACCTAGATAGTCCAAGTTCCCGGTAGTTAACTTACATAGTTCAAGTGTCCGTAAGGAACATACATAGTTCAAGTGTCCGCTAGGGAACATACAGAGTCTAAGTGCCCCCTAGGGAACCTAGGTGGTCCAAGTGCCCGCTAGGGAATCTACATAGTCCAAGGGCCCGCTAGTTAATGTAGATAGTCCAAGTGCCGCTAGTTAATCTACATAGTTCAAGGGCCCGCTAGTTAACCTACATAGTCCAAGTACCCGCTAGTTAACCTAGATCGTCCAAGCGTCCCTAGTTAACCTACATAGTACAATTGCCCGCTAGGGAACCTACGTAGTCCAAGTGCCTGCTAGGGAACCTACATAGTCCAGGTGACCGCTCTGGAACATGCATAGTAGAAGTGCCCGCTAGGGAATCTACATAGTCCAAGGGCCCGCTAGTTAATGTAGATAGTCCAAGTGCCGCTAGTTAATCTACATAGTTCAAGGGCCCGCTAGTTAAGCTAATTAGTCCAAGTACCCGCTAGTTAACCTAGATCGTCCAAGTGCCCGCTAGTTAACCTACATAGTACAAGTGCCCGCTAGGGAACCTACGTAGTCCAAGTGCCTGCTAGGGAACCTACATAGTCCAAGTGACCGCTCTGGTACATGCATAGTAGAAGTGCCCGCTAAGGAATCTACATAGTCCAAGGGCCCGCTAGTTAACGTAGATAGTCCAAGTGCCGCTAGTTAATCTACATAGTCCAAGGGCCCGCTAGTTAACCTACATAGTCCAAGTACCCGCTAGTTAACCTAGATCGTCCAAGTGCCCGCTAGTTAACCTACATAGTCCAAGGGCCCGCTAGTTAACATAGATAGTCCAAGTGCCCGCTAGGGAACGTACATAGTCCAAGTGCCGGCTAGGTAACCTTGATGGTGCAAGTGCCCGGTTGTTAACCTACATAGTCCAAGTGCCCGCTAGGTAACCTAGATAGTCCAAGGGCCCGCTAGTTAACCTACATAGTCCAAGTGCCCGGTAGTTAACTTACATAGTTCAAGTGTCCGTAAGGAACATACATAGTTCAAGTGCCCGCTAGGAAACATACAGAGTCTAAGTGCCCCCTAGGGAACCTAGGTAGTCCAAGTGCCCGGTAGGGAATCTACATAGTCCAAGGGCCCGCTAGTTAATGTAGATAGTCCAAGTGCCGCTAGTTAATCTACATAGTTCAAGGACCCGCTAGTTAACCTACATAGTCCAAGTACCCGCTAGTTAACCTAGATCGTCCAAGTGTCCGCTAGTTAACCTACATAGTACAAGTGACCGCTAGGGAACCTACGTAGTCCAAGTGCCTGCTAGGGAACCTACATAGTCCAAGTGACCGCTCTGGAACATGCATAGTAGAAGTGCCCGCTAGGGAATCTACATAGTCCAAGGGCCCGCTAGTTAATGTAGATAGTCCAAGTGCCGCTAGTTAATCTACATAGTTCAAGGGCCCGCTAGTTGACCTACATAGTCCAAGTACCTGCTAGTTAACCTAGATCGTCCAAGTGCCCGCTAGTTAACCTACATAGTCCAAAGGCCCGCTAGTTAACCTACATAGTCCAAGGGCCCGATAGGGAACCTACATATTCCAAGTGCCCGTTAGGGAACCTAGATAGTCCAAGTGCCCATAGGGAACCTATATAGTCCAAGTGCCCGCTAGGGAACCTGCATTGTGCAAGTGAACGCTAGTTAACCTAGATAGTCCAAGTGCCCGCTAGTTAACCTAGATCGTCGAAGTGCCCGATAGTTAACCCACATAGTCCAAGGTCAGCTAGTTAACCTAGATAGTCCAAGTGCCCGCTAGTTAACCTACATAGTCCAAGTGCCCATTCGTTAACCTAGTTAGTCCAAGTGCCCGTTAGGTATCCAAGATAGTCCAAGTGCCCGCTAGGTAACTTACATAGTCCAAATGCCTGATAGGGAACCTACATAGTCCAAGTGCCCACAAAGGAACCTACATAGTCCAAATGCCCGATAGGGAACCTACATATTCCAAGTGCCCGTAGGGAACCTTTATATTCCAAGTGCCCGCTAGGGAACTTACATAGTCCAAGTGCCCGCTAGGGAGCCTGCATTGTGCAAGTGCCCGCTAGTTAACCTAGATAGTCCAAGTGCCCGCTAGTTAAATTACATAGTCCAAGGTCAGCTAGTTAACCTAGATAGTCCAAGTGCCTGCTAGTTAACCTACATAATCCAAGGTCAGCTAGTTAACCAAGATAGTCCAAGTGCCCGCTAGTTAACCTACATAGTCCAAGAACCCGCTAGTTAAACTAGATAGTCCAAGTGCCCGCTAGGTAACCTAGATATTCCAAGTTCCTGTTAGTTAACCTAGATAATCCAAATACCCGCTAGGTAACCTACATAGTCCAAGTGCCCTTTCGTTAACCTAGATAGTCCAAGTGCCCGCTAGGTAACCTACATAGTCAAAGGGTCCGCTAGGTAATCTATATAGTTCAAGTGCCCGTTCCCTAACCTAGATAGTCCAACTGCCCGCTGTGCAACATTCATAGTCCAATTGCACGCTAGTTAACCTACATAGTCCAAGTGCCCTCTAGGTAACCTAGATAGTCCAAGTGCCCGCTAGGTAACTTACATAGTCCAATTGCCCGCTAGGCAAACTAGATAGTCCAAGTGCCCGTTCGTTAACCTAGATAGCCAAGTGCCCTCTAGGTAACCTAGACAGTCCAAGTGTCTGCTAGGTAACCTACATAGTCCAAATGCCCGTTTGTTAACCTACATAGTCCAAGGGCCCACTAGTTAACCTAGATCGTCCAAGTGTCCTCTAGTTAACCTACATAGTCCAAGTGCACGCTAGTTAACCTACATAGTCCAAGTGCCGCTAGGTAATCTATAGTGCAAGTGTCCCCTAGTTAACCTACATAGTCCAAGTGCCCCGTAGTTAACATAGATAGTCCAAGTGCCCACTGGTTAGCATAGATTGTCCAAGTGCCCGCTAGGGAACGTACATAGTCCAAGTGACCGCTAGGTAACCTAGATAGTGCATGTGCCCGGTAGTTAACCTACATACTCCAAGTACCCGCTAGGTAACCTAGATAGTCCAAGGGCCCGCTAGTTAACCTACATAATCCAAGTGCCAGGTAGTTAACCTACATAGTCCAAGTGCCTGCCAGGGAACCTACATAGTTCAAGTGTCCGTAGGGAACATACAGAGTCCAAGTGCCCGCTAGGGAATCTACATAGTCCAAGGGCCCGCTAGTTAACATAGACAGTCCAAGTGCTGCTAGATAATCTACATAGTCCAAGGGCCCGCTCGTTAATCTACATAGTCCAAGTACCCGCTAGTTAACCTAGATCGTCCAAGTGCACGCTAGGGAACCTACATATCAAAGTGCCCACTAGGGAACCTACATTGTCCAAGTGTCTGCTAGTTAACCTAGATAGTCCAAGTGCCCGCTAGGGAACCTACATAGTTAAAGTGCCCACTAGGGAACCTACATAGTCCAAGTGCCCACTACTTAACCTAGATAGTCCAAGTGCCCGCTAGTTAAACAGGATCATCAAAGTGCCCTCTACTTAAGTTACATAGTCCAAAGGCTTGCTAGTTAACCTACATAGAGCAAGGGCCCGCTAGTTAACCTTGATAGTCCAAGTGCCCGCTAGTTAACCTACATAGTCCAAGTTCCAGCTAGGTAACCTAGACAGTCCAATTGCCCCCTAGTTAACCTAGACAGTCCAAGTACCTGACAGGGAACCTACATAGTCCAAGTGCTCGCTAGGGAACCTACATAGTCCAAGTGCTCACTAGGCAACCTACATAGTCCAAGTGCCCGTTAGTTATCCTAGATAGTCAAAGTGCCTGCTAGGTAACCTAAATAGTCCAAGTGCCCGCAAGGGAACCTACATAGTCCAAGTGCCCGCAAGGGAACCTACATAGTCCAAGTGCCCGCTAGGTAACCTAGATAGTCCAATTGCCCATTAGCTAACCTAGATAGTCGAAGTGTCCCCTAGTTAACCTACATAGTCCAAGTGCCCGTTCGTTAACGTAGATAGGCCAAGTGCCCGCTAGGTAACCTAGACAGTCCAAGTGCCCTCTAGGTTACCTACATGGTCCAAGTGCACGTTCGTTAACCTAGATAGTCCAAGTGCCCGCTGGTAACCTACATAGTCCAATGGCCCGCTAGGTAACCTTGATAGTCCAAGTGTCTTCTAGTTAACCTACATAGTCCAAGTGCCCGCTAGGTAACCTACATAATCCAAGTGCACAATAGGTAACCTAAATAATCCAAATGCCCGCTAGGGAAATTACATAGTCCAAGTGCCCGCTGGTTAACCTAGATTGTCCAAGTGCCCGCTAGTAAACCTAGATAGTCCAAGGGCCCGCTAGTTAATCTAGATAGTCCAAGTGCCCGCTAGTTAACCTAGATAGTCCAAGGGCCCGCTAGTTAACCTACATAGTCCAAGTGTCCGATAGGGAACCTACATAATCCATGTGCCCGCTAGGGACCCTACATAGTCCAAGTGCCCGCTAGGGAACTTGCATAGTCCAAGGGCCCGCTAGGGAATCTACATAGTCCAAGTGCCCGTTAGTTAACCTAGATAGTCCAACAGCCCGCTAGGTTACCTACATACTCCAAGAACCCGCTAGGTAACGTAGATAGTTCAAGTGCCAGCTAGGTAAAATAAATAGTCCAAGTGCCCGCTAGGTATCCTACAAAATCTAAGTGCCCGCTAGGTTTTCTATGTAGTCCAAATGCCCGCTAGGGAATCTACATAGTCCAAGGGCCCGCTAGTTAACGTAGATAGTCCAAGTGCCGCTAGTTAATCTACATAGTCCAAGGGCCCGCTAGTTAACCTACATAGTCCAAGTACTCGCTAGTTAACCTAGATCGTCCAAGTGCCCGCTAGGTAACCTACATAGCCCAAGGGCCCGCTAGTTAACCTACATAGTCCAAGGGCCCGCTAGCTAACCTACAAAGTCTAAGTGCCCGCTAGGTTATCTATATAGTCCAAATGCCCGCTAGGGAACCTACATAGTCCAAGTGCCCGCTAGTTAACCTAGATCGTCCAAGTGCCCACTAGTTAACCTACATAGTGCAAGAGCCCGCTAGTTAAGCTAGATCGGGCAAGTGTCTGCTAGTTAACCTACATAGTCCAAGTGCCAGTTAGCTAACCTAGATTGTCCAAGGGCTCCTAGTGGACCTACATAGTCCAAGTGCCCGCTATTTAACCTAGATAGTCCTAGTGCCCGTTAGTTAACCTAGGGTGTCCAAGTACCCACTAGGGGACGTACTTAGTCCAAGTGCCCGTTAGTTAACCTAGATAGTCCAAGTGCCCGCTATTTAACATTGATCATCCAAGTGCCCGCTAGTTAACCTAGATAGTCCAAGTGCACGCTAGTTAACCTAGATAGTCCAAGTGCACGCTAGTTAACCTAGATAGTCCAAGTACCCTCGAGTTAACCTATATCGTCCAAGGGCCCGCTAGTTAACGTACGTAGACAAAGGTCCGCTAGTTAACCTAGATACTCCAAGTGCTCGCTAGTTAACCTACATAGTCCAAGTGCCCGCTAGTTAACCTAGATAGTCCAAGTGCCCGTTCGTTAACCTAGATAGTCCAAGTGCCAGCTAGGTAACCTAGACTGTCCAAGTGCCCGCTAGGTTAGCTACATATTCCAAGTTCCCATTCGTTAACCTAGATAGTCCAAGTGCCCGCTGGTAACCTACATAGTCCAATGGCCCGCTAGGTAACCTTGATAGTCCAAGTGCCTTCTAGTTAACCTACATAGTCCAAGTGCCCGCTAGGTAACCTACATAATCCAAGTGCACAATAGGTAACCTAAATAATCCAAATGCCCGCTAGGGAAACTACATAGTCCAAGTGCCCGCTAGTTAACCTAGATAGTCCAAGTGCCCGCTAGTAAACCTAGATAGTCAAAGGGCCCGCTAGTTAATCTAGATAGTCCAAGTGCCCGCTAGTTAACCTAGATAGTCCAAGGGCCCGCTAGTTAACCTACATAGTCCAAGTGCCCGATAGGGAACCTACATAATCCAAGTGCCCGCTAGGGAACCTACATAGTCCAAGTGCCCGCTAGGGAACTTACATAGTCCAAGGGCCCGCTAAGGAAACTACATAGTCCAAGTGCCCGCTAGGGAACTTACATAGTCCAAGGGCCCGCTAGGGAACCTACATAGTCCAAGTGCCCGTTAGTTAACCTAGATAGTCCAAGTGCCCGCTTGGTAACCTAGATAGTGCAACAGCCCGCTAGGTAACCTACATACTCTAAGAACCCGCTGGGTAACGTAGATAGTTCAAGTGCCAGCTAGGTAACCTAGATAGTCCAAGTGCGCGCTAGGTAACCTAAAAAATCTAAGTGCCCGCTAGGTTATCTATGCAGTCCAAATGCCCGCTAGGGAATCTACATAGTCCAAGGGCCCGCTAGTTAACGTAGATACTCCAAGTGCCGCTAGTTAATCTACATAGTCCAAGTACCCGCTAGTTAACCTAGATCGTCCAAGTGCCCGCTAGGTAACCTACATAGCCCAAGGGCCCGCTAGCTAACCTACAAAATCTAAGTGCCCGCTAGGTTATCTATATAGTCCAAATGCCTGCTAGGGAACCTACATACTCCAAGTGCCCGCTAGTTAACCTACATCGTCCAAGTGCCCGCTAGTTAACCAACATAGTCAATGGGCCCACTAGTTAACCTACATAGTGCAAGAGCCCGCTAGTTAACCTGGATCGTGCAAGTGTCTGCTAGTTAGCCTACACAGTCCAAGTGCCAGTTAGCTAACCTAGATAGTCCAAGGGCCCGCTAGTTGACCTACATAGTCCAAGTGCCCGCTATTTAACCTAGATAGTCCTAGTGCCCGTTAGTTAACCTAGGGTGTCCAAGTGCCCACTAGGGGACGTACTTAGTCCAAGTGCCCGTTAGCTAACCTAGATAGTCCAAGTGCCCGCTAGTTAACATTGATCATCCAAGTGCCCGCTATTTAACCTAGATAGTCCAAGTGCCCTCTAGTTAACCTATATCGTCCAAGTGCCCGCTAGTTAACCTACATAGTCCAAGGTCCGCTAGTTAACCTAGATAGTCCAAGTGCCCGCTAGTTAACCTACATAGTGCAAGGGCCCGCTAGTTGACCTAGATAGTCCAAGTTCACGCTAGTTAACCTAGATAGTCACAGTGCCCGCTAGTTAACCTAAGTAGTACAAATGTCTGATAGGGATCTTACATAGTCCAAGTGACCGCTAGTTAACCTACATAGTCCAAGTCCCCGCTAGGTAACCTAGACAGTCCAAGTGACCATTATGTTACCTACATAGTCCAAGTGCCCGTTCGTTAACCTACATAGTCCAATTGCCCGCTAGGTAACGTAGATAGCCCAAGTGCCCGCTAGGGAACGTACATAGTCCAAGTGCCCTCTAGGTAACCTAGATAGTCCAAGTGCCCGCTAGTTAACCCATATAGTCCAAGTGCGTGCTAGGTAAACTACATAGTCCAAGTGCCCACTAGGAAACCCACAGTCCAATTGCCCGCTAGTTAACCTAGACAGTCCAAGTACCCGATAGGAGACCTACATAGTCCAAGTGCCCGCTAGGAACCTACATAGTCCATGTGCTCGCTAGGCAACCCACATAGTCCAAGTGCCCGTTAGTTGACCTAGATAGTCAAAGTGCCTGCTAGGTAATCTAAATAGTCCAAGTGCCCGCTAGCTAACCTAGATAGTCCAATTGCCCGTTGGCTAACCTAGATAGTCGAAGTGTCCGCTAGTTAAGCAACATAGTCCAAGTGTCCATTCGTTAACCAGATAGGCCAAGTGCCCGCTAGGTAACCAAGATAGTCCAAGTGCCCGCTAGGGTATGTACATAGTTCAAGTGCCCGCTAGGTAACCTAGATTGTCCAAGTGTCCGCTAGTTAACCTACATAGTACAAGTGCCCGCTAGGTAATGTAGATAATCCAAGGGCCTGCTAGTTAACCTACATAGTCCAAGTGCCCGCTGAGGAACCTACATAGTCCAAGTTCCCGATAGGGAACCTGTATATTCCAAGTGCCCGTTAGGGAACCTAGATAGTCCAAAGGCCCATAGGGAACCTATACAATCCAAGTGCCCGCTAGGGAACATACATAGTCAAAGTGCTCGCTAGGGAACCTACATTGTGCAAGTGCCCGCTAGGCAACCTAGATAGTCCAAGTGCCCGCTAGTTAACCTACATAGTCCAAGGTCAGCTAGTTAACCTAGATAGTCCATGTGACCGCTTGTTAACCTACATAGTCCAAGGTCAGCTAGTTAACCTAGATAGTCCAAGTGCCCGCTAGTTAACCTACATAGTCCAAGAACCCGCTAGTTAACCTAGATATTCCAAGTGCCCGCTAGTTAACCTAGATCGTCCAAGTGTCCGCTAGTTAACCTACATAGTCCAAGTTCCCGCTAGGTAACCTACACAGTCCAATTGCCCCCTAGTTAACCTAGACAGACCAAGTACCTGATAGGGAACCTACATAGTCCAAGTGCTCGCTAGGGAACCTACATAATCCAAGTGCTCACTAGGCAACCTACATAGTCCAAGTGCCCGTTAGTTAACCTAGATAGTCAAAGTGCCTGCTAGGTAACCTAAATAGTCCAAGTACCCGCAAGGGAACCTACATAGTCCAAGTGCCCGCTAGGTAACCTAGATAGTCCAATTGCCCATTAGCTAACCTAGATAGTCGAAGTGTCCCCTAGTTAACCTACATAGTCCAAGTGCCCGTTCGTTAACGTAGATAGGCCAAGTGCCCGCTAGGTAACCTAGACAGTCCATGTGCCCGCTGGTTACCTACATAGCCCAAGTGCACGTTCGTTAACCTAGATAGTCCAAGTGCCCGCTGGTAACCTACATAGTCCAATGGCCCGCTAGGTAACCTTGATAGTCCAAGTGCCTTCTAGTTAACCTACATAGTCCAAGTGCTCGCTAGGTAACCTACATAATCCAAGTGCACAATAGGTAACCTAAATAATCCAAATGCCCGCTAGAGAAACTATATAGTCCAAGTGCCCGCTAGTTAACCTAGATAATCCAAGTGCCCGCTAGTAAACCTAGATAGTCCAAGTGCCCCATAGGGAACCTACATAATCCAAGTGCCCGCTAGGGAACCTACATAGTCCAAGTCCCCGCTGGGGAACTTACATAGTCCAAGGGCCCGCTAGGGAAACTACATAGTCCAAGTGCGCGCTAGGGAACTTACATAGTCCAAGGGCCCGCTAGGGAACCTACATAGTCCAAGTGCCCGTTAGTTAACCTAGATAGTCAAAGTGCCCGCTTGGTAACCTAGATAGTCCAACAGCCCGCTAGGTAACCTACATACTCCAAGAACCCGCTAGGTAACGTTGATAGTTCAAGTGCCAGCTAGGTAACCTAGATAGTCCAAGTGCCCGCTAGGTAACCTACCAAATCTAATTGCCCGCTAGGTTATCTATGTAGTCCAAATGCCCGCTAGGGAATCTACATAGTCCAAGGGCCCGCTAGTTAACGTAGATAGTCCAAGTGCCGCTAGTTAATCTACATAGTCCAAGGGCCCGCTAGTTAACCTACATAGTCCAAGTACCCGCTAGTTAACCTAGATCGTCCAAGTGCCCGCTTGGTAACCTAGATAGTGCAACAACCCGCTAGGTAACCTACTTACTCCAAGAACCCGCTGGGTAACGTAGATAGTTCAAGTGCCTGCTAGGTAACCTAGATAGTCCAAGTGCGCGCTAGGTAACCTAAAAAATCTAAGTGCCCGCTAGGTTATCTATGTAGTCCAAATGCCCGCTAGGGAATCTACATAGTCCAAGGGCCCGCTAGTTAACGTAGATAGTCCAAGTGCCGCTAGTTAATCTACATAGTCCAAGTACCCGCTAGTTAACCTAGATCGTCCAAGTGCCCGCTAGGTAACCTACATAGCCCAAGGGCCCGCTAGCTAACCTACAAAATCTAAGTGCCCGTTAGGTTATCTATATAGTCCAAATGCCTGCTAGGGAACCTACATACTCCAAGTGCCCGCTAGTTAACCTACATCGTCCAAGTGCCCACTAGTTAACCAACATAGTTAATGGGCCCACTAGTTAACCTACATAGTGCAAGAGCCCGCTAGTTAACCTGGATCGTGCAAGTGTCTGCTAGTTAGCCTACACAGTCCAAGTGCCAGTTAGCTAACCTAGATAGTCCAAGGACCCGCTAGTTGACCTACATAGTCCAAGTGCCCGCTATTTAACCTAGATAGTCCTAGTGCCCGTTAGTTAACCTAGGGTGTCCAAGTGCCCACTAGGGGACGTACTTAGTCCAAGTGCCCGTTAGCTAACCTAGATAGTCCAAGTGCCCGCTAGTTAACATTGATCATCCAAGTGCCCGCTATTTAACCTAGATAGTCCAAGTGCCCTCTAGTTAACCTATATCGTCCAAGTGCCCGCTAGTTAACCTACATAGTCCAAGGTCCGCTAGTTAACCTAGATAGTCCAAGTGCCCGCTAGTTAACCTACATAGTGCAAGGGCCCGCAGTTGACCTAGATAGTCCAAGTTCACGCTAGTTAACCTAGATAGTCAAAGTGCCCGCTAGTTAACCTAAGTAGTACAAATGTCTGATAGGGATCTTACATAGTCCAAGTGACCGCTAGTTAACCTACATAGTCCAAGTCCCCGCTAGGTAACCTAGACAGTCCAAGTGACCATTATGTTACCTACATAGTCCAAGTGCCCGTTCTTTAACCTACATAGTCCAATTGCCCGCTAGGTAACGTAGATAGCCCAAGTGCCCGCTAGGGAACGTACATAGTCCAAGTGCCCTCTAGGTAACCTAGATAGTCCAAGTGCCCGCTAGTTAACCCATATAGTCCAAGTGCGTGCTAGGTAAACTACATAGTCCAAGTGCCCACTAGGAAACCCACAGTCCAATTGCCCGCTAGTTAACCTAGACAGTCCAAGTACCCGATAGGGGACCTACATAGTCCAAGTGCCCGCTGGGAACCTACATAGTCCATGTGCTCGCTAGGCAACCCACATAGTCCAAGTGCCCGTTAGTTAACCTAGATAGTCAAAGTGCCTGCTAGGTAACCTAAATAGTCCAAGTGCCCGCTAGGTAACCTAGATAGTCCAATTGCCCGTTGGCTAACCTAGATAGTCGAAGTGTCCGCTAGTTAAGCAACATAGTCCAAGTGTCCGTTCGTTAACCAGATAGGCCAAGTGCCCGCTAGGTAACCAAGATAGTCCAAGTGCCCGCTAGGGTATGTACATAGTTCAAGTGCCCGCTAGGTAACCTAGATTGTCCAAGTGTCCGCTAGTTAACCTACATAGTACAAGGGCCCGCTAGGTAACCTAGATAGTCCAAGGGCCTGCTAGTTAACCTACATAGTCCAATGCCTGATAGGGAACCTACATAGTCCAAGTGCCCGCTGAGGAACCTACATAGTCCAAGTTCCCGATAGGGAACATGTATATTCCAAGTGCCCGTTAGGGAACCTAGATAGTCCAAAGGCCCATAGGGAACCTATACAATCCACATGCCCGCTAGGGAACCTACATAGTCAAAGTGCTCGCTAGGGAACCTACATTGTGCAAGTGCCCGCTAGGCAACCTAGATAGTCCAAGTGCCCGCTAGTTATCCTACAAAGTCCAAGGTCAGCTAGTTAACCTAGATAGTCCATGTGACCCCTTGTTAACCTACATAGTCCAAGGTCAGCTAGTTAACCTAGATAGTCCAAGTGACCGCTTGTTAACCTACATAGTCCAAGATCAGCTAGTTAACCTAGATAGTCCAAGTGCCCGCTAGTTAACCTACATAGTCCAAGAACCCGCTAGTTAACCTAGATATTCCAAGTGCCCGCTAGTTAACCTAGATCGTCCAAGTGTCCGCTAGTTAACCTACATAGTCCAAGTTCCCGCTAGGTAACCTACACAGTCCAATTGCCCCCTAGTTAACCTAGACAGACCAAGTACCTGATAGGGAACCTACATAGTCCAAGTGCTCGCTAGGGAACCTACATAATCCAAGTGCTCACTAGGCAACCTACATAGTCCAAGTGCCCGTTAGTTAACCTAGATAGTCAAAGTGCCTGCTAGGTAACCTAAATAGTCCAAGTACCCGCAAGGGAACCTACATAGTCCAAGTGCCCGCTAGGTAACCTAGATAGTCCAATTGCCCATTAGCTAACCTAGATAGTCGAAGTGTCCCCTAGTTAACCTACATAGTCCAAGTGCCCGTTCGTTAACGTAGATAGGCCAAGTGCCCACTAGGTAACCTAGACAGTCCATGTGCCCGCTAGGTTACCTACATAGTCCAAGTGCACGTTCGTTAACCTAGATAGTCCAAGTGCCCGCTGGTAACCTACATAGTCCAATGGCCCGCTAGGTAACCTTGATAGTCCAAGTGCCTTCTAGTTAACCTACATAGTCCAAGTGCTCGCAAGGTAACCTACATAATCCAAGTGCACAATAGGTAACCTAAATAATCCAAATGCCCGCTAGAGAAACTATATAGTCCAAGTGCCCGCTAGTTAACCTAGATAGTCCAAGTGCCCGCTAGTAAACCTAGATAGTCCAAGGGCCCGCTTGTTAATCTAGATAGTCCAAGTGCCTGCTAGTTAACCTAGATAGTCCAAAGGCCCGCTAGTTAACCTACATAGTCCAAGTGCCCGATAGGGAACCTACATAATCCAAGTGCCCGCTAGGGAACCTACATAGTCCAAGTGCCCGCTAGGGAACTTACATAGTCCAAGAGCCCGCTAGGGAAACTACATAGTCCAAGTGCCCGCTAGGGAACTTACATAGTCCAAGGGCCCGCTAGGGAACCTACATAGTCCAAGTGCCCGTTAGTTAACCTAGATAGTCAAAGTGCCCGCTTGGTAACCTAGATAGTCCAACAGCCCGCTAGGTAACCTACATACTCTAAGAACCCGCTAGGTAACGTTGATAGTTCAAGTGCCAGCTAGGTAACCTAGATAGTCCAAGTGCCCGCTAGGTAACCTACCAAATCTAATTGCCCGCTAGGTTATCTATGTAGTCCAAATGCCCGCTAGGGAATCTACATAGTCCAAGGGCCCGCTAGTTAACGTAGATAGTCCAAGTGCCGCTAGTTAATCTACATAGTCCAAGGGCCCGCTAGTTAACCTACATAGTCCAAGTACCCGCTAGTTAACCTAGATCGTCCAAGTGCCCCCTAGGTAACCTACATAGCCCAAGGGCCCGCTAGTTAACCTACATAGTCCAAGGGCCCGCAAGCTAACCTACAAAGTCTAAGTGCCCGCTAGGTTATCTATATAGTCCAAATGCCCGCTAGGGAACTTACATAGTCCAAGTGCCCGCTAGTTAACCTACATCGTCCAAGTGCCCGCTAGTTAACCAACATAGTCAATAGGCCCACTAGTTAACCTACATAGTGCAAGAGCCCGCTAGTTAACCTAGATCGAGCAAGTGTCTGCTAATTAACCTACATAGTCCAAGTGCCAGTTAGCTAACCTAGATAGTCCAAGGGCCCACTAGTTGACCTACATAGTCCAAGTGCCCGCTAGTTAACCTAGATAGTCATAGTGCCCGTTAGTTAACCTAGGGTGTCCAAGTGCCCACTAGGGGACGTACTTAGTCCAAGTGCCCGTTAGCTAACCTAGATAGTCCAAGTGCCCGCTAGTTAACCTAGATAGTCAAAGTGCCCGCTTGGTAACCTAGATAGTCCAACAGCCAGCTAGGTAACCTACATACTCCAAGAACCCGCTAGGTAACGTTGATAGTTCAAGTGCCAGCTAGGTAACCTAGATAGTCCAAGTGCCCGCTAGGTAACCTACCAAATCTAATTGCCCGCTAGGTTATCTATGTAGTCCAAATGCCCGCTAGGGAATCTACATAGTCCAAGGGCCCGCTAGTTAACGTAGATAGTCCAAGTGCCGCTAGTTAATCTACATAGTCCAAGGGCCCGCTAGTTAACCTACATAGTCCAAGTACCCGCTAGTTAACCTAGATCGTCCAAGTGCCCCCTAGGTAACCTACATAGCCCAAGGGCCCGCTAGTTAACCTACATAGTCCAAGGGCCCGCAAGCTAACCTACAAAGTCTAAGTGCCCGCTAGGTTATCTATATAGTCCAAATGCCCGCTAGGGAACCTACATAGTCCAAGTGCCCGCTAGTTAACCTACATCGTCCAAGTGCCCGCTAGTTAACCAACATAGTCAATAGGCCCACTAGTTAACCTACATAGTGCAAGAGCCCGCTAGTTAACCTAGATCGAGCAAGTGTCTGCTAATTAACCTACATAGTCCAAGTGCCAGTTAGCTAACCTAGATAGTCCAAGGGCCCACTAGTTGACCTACATAGTCCAAGTGCCCGCTAGTTAACCTAGATAGTCATAGTGTCCGTTAGTTAACCTAGGGTGTCCAAGTGCCCACTAGGGGACGTACTTAGTCCAATGCCCGTTAGCTAACCTAGATAGTCCAAGTGCCCGCTAGTTAACATTGATCATCCAAGTGCCCGCTAGTTAACCTAGATAGTCCAAGTGCCCGCTAGTTAACCTACATAGTACAAGGGCCCGCAGTTGACCTAGATAGTCCAAGTTCCCGCTAGTTAACCTAGATAGTCAAAGTGCCCGCTAGTTAACCTAAGTAGTACAAATGTCCGATAGGGATCCTACATAGTCCAAGTGACCGCTAGTTAACCTACATAGTCCAAGTCCCCGCTAGGTAACCTAGACAGTCCAAGTGACCATTATGTTACCTACATAGTCCAAGTGCCCGTTCGTTAACGTACATAGTCCAATTGGCCGCTAGGTAACGTAGATAGCCAAAGGGTCCGCTAGGGAACGTACATAGTCCAAGTGCCCTCTAGGTAACCTAGATAGTCCATGTGCCCGCTAGTTAACCTATATAGTCCAAGTGCGTGCTAGGTAAACTACATAGTCCAAGTGCCCACTAGGAAACCCAGACAGTCCAATTGCCCGCTAGTTAACCTAGACAGTCCAAGTACCCGATAGGGAATCTACATAGTCCAAGTGCCCGCTGGGAACCTCCATAGTCCAAGTGCTCGCTAGGCAACCTACATAGTCCAAGTGCCCATTAGTTAACCTAGATAGTCAAAGTGCCTGCTAGGTAACCTAAATAGTCCAAGTGCCCGCTAGGTAACCTAGATAGTCCAATTGCCCGTTGGCTAACCTAGATAGTCGAATTATCCGCTAGTTAACCTACATAGTCCAAGTGTCCGTTCGTTAACCTAGATAGGCCAAGTGCCCGCTAGGTAACCAAGATAGTCCAAGTGCCCGCTAGGGTATGTACATAGTTCAAGTGCCCGCTAGGTAACCTAGATAGTCCAAGGGCCTGCTAGTTAACCTACATAGTCCAATGCCCAATAGGGAACCTACATAGTCCAAGTGCCCGCTGAGGAACCTACATAGTCCAAGTTCCCTATAGGGAAACTGTATATTCCAAGTGCCCGTTAGGGAACCTGTATATTCCAAGTGCCCATAGGGAACCTATATAGTCCAAGTGCCCGCTAGGGAACCTACATAGTCAAAGTGCTCGCTAGGGAACCTACATTGTGCAAGTGCCCGCTAGTTAACCTAGATAGTCCCAGTGCCCGCTAGTTAACCTACATAGTCCAAGGTCAGCTAGTTAACCTAGATAGTCCAAGTGACCGCTTGTTACCCTACATAGTCCAAGGTCAGCTAGTTAACATAGATAGTCCAAGTGCCCGCTAGTTAACCTACATAGTCCTAGAACCTGCTAGTTAACCTAGATAGTTCAAGTTCCCGCTAGTTAACCTACATAGTCCAAGGGGCCGCTAGTTAACCTTGATATTCCAAGTGCCCGCTAGTTAACCTAGATCGTCCAAGTGTCCGCTAGTTAACCTACATACTCCAAGTTCCCGCTAGGTAACCTACACAATCCAATTGCCCCCTAGTTAACCTAGACAGTCCAAGTACCTGATAGGGAACCTACATAGTCCAAGTGCTCGCTAGGGAACCTACATAGTCCAAGTGTTCACTAGGCAACCTACATAGTCCAAGTGCCCGTTAGTTAACCTAGATAGTCAAAGTGCCTGCTAGGTAACCTAAATAATCCAAGTGCCCGCAAGGGAACCTACATAGTCCAAGTGCCCGTTAGTTAACCTAGATACTCCAAGGGCGCGCTAGTTAACCTACATAGTCCAAGTGCCCGATAGGGAACCTACATAATCCAAGTGCCCGCTAGGGAACCTACATAGTCCAAGTGCCCGCTAGGGAACTTACATAGTCCAAGGTCCCGCTAGGGAAACTACATAGTCCAAGTGCCCGCTAGGGAACTTACATAGTCCAAGGGCCCGTTAGTGAACCTACATAGTCCAAGGGCCCGTTAGTTAACCTAGATAGTCCAAGTGCCCGCATGGTAACCTAGATAGTCCAACAGCCCGCTAGGTAACCTACATACTTCAAGAACCCGCTAGGTAACGTAGATAGTTCAAGTGCCAGCTAGGTAACCTAGATAGTCCAAGTGCCCGCTAGGTAACCTACAAAATCTAAGTGCCCGCTAAGTTATCTATGTAGTCCAAATGCCCGCTAGGGAATCTACATAGTCCAAGGGCCCGCTAGTTAACGTAGATAGTCCAAGTGCCGCTAGCTAATCTACATAGTTCAAGGGCCCGCTAGTTAACCTACATAGTCCAAGTACCCGCTAGTTAACCTAGATCGTCCAAGTGCCCGCTAGGTAACCTACATAGCCCAAGGGCCCTGTAGTTAACCTACATAGTCCAAGGGCCGTCTAGCTAACCTACAAATTCTAAGTGCCCGCTGGGTTATCTATATAGTCCAAATGCCCGCTAGGGAACCTACATAGTCCAAGTGCCCGCTAGTTAACCTAGATCGTCCAAGTGCCCGCTAGTTAACCAATATAGTCAATGGGCCCACTAGTTAACCTACATAGTGCAAGAGCCCGCTAGTTAACCTAGATCGTGCAAGTGTCTGCTAGTTAACCTACATAGTCCAAGCGCAGGTTAGCTAACCTAGATAGTCCAAGGGCCTGCTAGTTGACCTACATAGTCCAAGTGCCCGCTAGTTAACCTAGATAGTCCTAGTGCCCGTTAGTTAACCTAGGGTGTCCAAGTGCCCACTAGGGGACTTACTTAGTCCAAGTGACCGTTAGCTAACCTAGATAGTCCAAGTGCCCGCTAGTTAAAATTGATCATCCAAGTGCCCGCTAGTTAACCTAGATAATCCAAGTGCACGCTAGTTAACCTAGATAGTCCAAGTGCCCTCTAGTTAACCTATATCGTCCAAGTGCCCGCTAGTTAACCTACATAGTCCAAGGGCCCGCTAGTTAACGTACGTAGACCAAGGTCCGCTAGTTAACCTAGATACTCCAAGTGCTCGCTAGTTAACCTACATAGTACAAGGGCCCGCTAGTTGACCTAGATAGTCCAAGTGCCCGCTAGTTAACCTAGATAGTCCAAGTTCCCGTTCGTTATCCTAGATAGTCCAAGTGGCAGCTAGGTAACCTAGACTGTCCAAGTGCCCGCTAGGTTACCTACATATTCCAAGTGCCCGTTCGTTAACCTAGATAGTCAAAGTGCCCGCTAGGAAACCTACATAGTCCAAGGGCCCGCTATGTAACCTAGATAGTCCAAGTGCCCGCTAGGTAACCTAGAGTCCAAGTGCTCGCTAGTTAACCTACATAGTCCAAGTGCCCGCTAGGTAACCTAGATAGTCCAAGTGCCAGCTAGGTAACTTATATTGTCCAAGTTCCCGCTAGGTAACCTAGATATTCAAAGTGCCCGTTACCTAACCTAGATTGTCCAAGTGCCCGCTAAGCATCCTACATAGTCCAAGTGCCCGTTCGTTAACCTAGAAGTCCAAGTGCCCGCTAGGTAACCTAGATTGTCCAAGTGTCCGCTAGTTAACCTACATAGTACAAGTGCCCGCTAGGTAACCTAGATAGTCCAAGGTCCTGCTAGTTAACCTACATAGTCCAATGCCGATAGGGAACCTACATAGTCCAAGTGCCCGCTGAGGAACCTACATAGTCCAAGTTCCCGATAGGGAACCTGTATATTCCAAGTGCCCGTTAGGGAACCTGTATATTCCAAGTGCCCGTTAGGGAACCTAGATACTCCAAGTGCCCGCTAGGGAACGTACATAGTCAAAGTGCTCGCTAGGGAACCTGCATTGTGCAAGTGCCCGCTAGTTAACCTAGATATTCCAAGTGCCCGCTAGTTAACCTACCTAGTCCAAGGTCAGCTAGTTAACCTAGATAGTCCAAGTGCCTGCTAGTTAACCTAAATAGTCCAAGAACCCGCTAGTTAACCTAGATAGTCCAAGTGCCCGCTAGTTAACCTAGATATTCCAAGTGCCCGCTAGTTAACCTAGATCGTCCAAGTGTCCGCTAGTTAACCTACATAGTCCAAGTTCCCGCTAGGTAACCTACACATTCCAATTGCCCCCTAGTTAACCTAGACAGTCCAAGTACCTGATAGGGAACCTACATAGTCCAAGTGCTCGCTAGGGAACCTACATAGTCCAAGTGCTCACTAGGCAACCTACATAGTCCAAGTGCCCGTTAGTTAACCTAGATAGTCAAAGTGCCTGCTAGGTAAGCCATATAATCCAAGTGCCCACAAGGGAACCTACATAGTCCAAGTGCCCGCTAGGTAACCTAGATAGTCCAATTGCCCATTAGCTAACCTAGATAGTCGAAGTGTCCCCTAGTTAACCTACATAGTCCAAGTGCCGGTTCGTTAACGTAGATAGGCCAAGTGCCCGCTAGGTAACCTAGACAGTCCAAGTGCCCGCTAGGTTACCTACATAGTCCAAGTGCACGTTCGTTAACCTAGATAGTCCAAGTTCCCGCTGGTAACCTACATAGTCCAATGGCCCGCTAGGTAACCTTGATAGTCCAAGTGCCTTCTAGTTAACCTACATAGTCCAAGTGCCCGCTAGGTAACCTACATAATCCAATTGCACAATAGGTAACCTAAATAATCCAAATGCCCGCTAGGGAAACTACATAATCCAAGTGCCCGCTACTTAACTTAGATAGTTCAAGTGCCCGCTAGTAAACCTAGATAGTCCAAGGGCCTGCTAGTTAATCTAGATAGTCCAAGTGCCCGCTAGTTAACCTAGATAGTCCAAGGGCCCGCTAGTTAACCTACATAGTCCAAGTGCCCGAAAGGGAACCTACATAATCCAAGTGCCCGCTAGAGAACCTACATAGTCCAAGTGCCCGCTAGGGAACTTACATAGTCCAAGGGCCCGCTAGGGAAACTACATAGTCCAAGTGCCCGCTAGGGAACTTACATAGTCCAAGTGCCCGCTAGGGAACCTACATAGTCCAAGTGCCCGTTAGTTAACCTAGATAGTCCAAGTGCCCGCTTGGTAACCTAGATAGTCCAACAGCCCGCTAGGTAACCTACATACTCCAAGAACCCGCTAGGTAACGTAGATAGTTCAAGTGCCAGCTAGGTAACCTAGATAGTCCAAGTGCCCGCTAGGTTATCTATGTATTCCAAATGCCCGCTAGGGAATCTACATAGTCCAAGGGCCCGCTAGTTAACGTAGATAGTCCAAGTGCCGCTAGTTAATCTACATAGTCCAAGGGCCCGCTAGTTAACCTACATAGTCCAAGTACCCGCTAGTTAACCTAGATCGTCCAAGTGCCCGCTAGATAACCTACATAGCCCAAGGGCCCGCTAGTTAACCTACATAGTCCAAGGGCCCGCTAGCTAATCTAGATAGTCCAAGTGCCCGCTAGTTAACATTGATCATCCAAGTGCCCGCTAGTTAACCTACATAGTCCAAGTGCACGCTAGTTAACCTAGATAGTCCAAGGGCCCTCTAGTTAACCTATATCGTCCAAGTGCCCGCTAGTTAACCTACATAGTCCAAGGGCCCGCTAGTTAACGTACGTAGACCAAGGTCCGCTAGTTAACCTAGATACTCCAAGTGCTCGCTAGTTAACCTACATAGTACAACGGCCCGCTAGTTGACCTATATAGTCCAAGTGCCCGCTAGTTAACCTAGATAGTCCAAGTGCCCGTTCGTTAACCTAGATAGTCCAAGTGCCAGCTAGGTAACCTAGACTGTCCAAGTGCCCGCTAGGTTACCTACATATTCCAAGTGCCCGTTCGTTAACCTAGATAGTCAAAGTGCCCGCTAGGAAACCTACATAGTCCAAGGGCCCGCTAGGTAACCTAGATAGTCCAAGTGCCCGCTAGGTAACCTAGAGTCCAAGTGCTCGCTAGTTAGCCTACATACTCCAAGTGCCCGCTATGTAACCTAGACAGTCCAAGTGCCCGCTAGGTTACCTGCATATTCCAAGTTCCCCTTTCGTTAACTTAGATAGTCCAAGTGCCCGCTAGGTAACCTAGATAGTCCAAGGGCCCGCTAGTTAACCTACATAGTCCAAGCGCTCACTTGTTAACTTTGATAGTCCAAGTGCCCGCTAGTTAACCTAGATCGTCCAAGTGCCCGCTAGTTAACTTAGATTGTCCACGTGCCCGCTAGGGATCCTTCATAATCCAAGTGCCTGCTAGGCAACCTAGGTAGTCCAGTGCCCGCTAGTTAACCTAGATAGTCCTAGTGCCCGTTAGTTAACCTAGATAGTCCAAATGCCCACTAGGGGACGTACATAGTCCAAGTGCCCGCTAGTTAACCTACATAGTCCAAGGTCCGCTAGTTAACCTAGATAGTCCATGTGCCCGCTAATTAACCTACATAGTACAAGGGCCCGCTAGTTGACCTAGATAGTCCAAGTGCCCGCTAGTTAACCTAGATAGTCAAAGTGCCCGCTAGTTAACCTAAGTAGTACAAATGTCCGATAGGGATCCTACATAGGCCAAGTGACCGCTAGTTAACCTACATAGTCCAAGTCCCCGCTAGGTAACCTAGACAGTCCAATTGACCATTATGTTACCTACATAGTCCATGTGCCCATTCGTTAACCTACATAGTCCAATTGCCCGCTAGGTAACGTAGATAGCCCAAGTGCCCTCTAGGGAACGTACATAGTCCAAGTGCCCTCTAGGTAACCTAGATAGTCCAAGTGCCCGCTAGTTAACCTACATAGTCCAAGTGCGTGCTAGGTAAACTACATAGTCCAAGTGCCCACTAGGTAACCCAGACAGTCCTATTGCCCGCTAGTTAACCTAGACAGTCCAAGTACCCGATAGGGAACCTACATAGTCCAAGTGCCGGCTGGGAACCTACAAAGTCCAAGTGCTCGCTAGGCAACCTACATAGTCCAAGTGCCCGTTAGTTAACCTAGATAGTCAAAGTGCCTGCTAGGTAACCTACATAGTCCAAGTGTCCGTTCGTTAACCTAGATAGGCCAAGTGCCCGCTAGGTAACCAAGATACTCCAAGTGCCCCCTAGGGTATGTACATAGTTCAAGTGCCAGCTAGGTAACCTAGATTGTCCAAGGGCCTGCTAGTTAACCTACATAGTCCAATGCCCTATAGGGAACCTACATAGTCCAAGTGCCCGCTGAGGAACCTACATAGTCCAAGTTCCCGATAGGGAACCTGTATATTCCAAGTGCCCGTTAGGGAACCTGTATATTCCAAGTGCCCGTTAGGGAACCTAGATTGTCCAAGTGCCCGCTAGGGAACCTACATAGTCAAAGTGCTCGCTAGGGAACCTGCATTGTGCAATTGCCCGCTAGTTAACATAGATAGTCCAAGTTCCCGCTAGTTAACCTACATAGTCCAAGGTCAGCTAGTTAACCTAGATAGTCCAAGTGCCCGCTAGTTAACCTACATAGTCCAAGAACCCGCTAGTTAACCTAGATAGTCCAAGTGCCCGCTAGTTAACCTACATAGTCCAAGGGCCCGCTAGTTAACCTAGATATTCCAAGTGCCCGCTAGTTAACCTTGATCGTCCAAGTGTCCGCTAGTTAACCTACATAGTCCAAGTTCCCGCTAGGTAACCTACAAAGTCCAATTGCCCCCTAGTTAACCTAGACAGTCCAAGTACCTGATAGGGAACCTACATAGTCCAAGTGCTCGCTAGCAAACCTACAAAGCCTAAGTTCCCGCTAGGTTATCTATATAGTCCAAATGCCCGCTAGGGAACCTACATAGTCCAAGTGCCCGCTAGTTAACCTACATCGTCCAAGTGCCCGCTAGTTAACCAACATAGTCAATGGGCCCACTAGATAACCTACATAGTGCAAGAGCCCGCTAGCTAACCTAGATCGTGCAAGTGTCTGCTAGTTAACCTACATAGTCCAAGTGCCAGTTAGCTAACCTAGATAGTCCAAGGGCCCGCTAGTTGACCTAGATAGTCCAAGTGCCCGCTAGTTAACCTAGATAGTCCTAGTGCCCGTTAGTTAACCTAGGGTGTCCAAGTGCCCACTAGGGGACGTACGTAGTCCAAGTGCCCGTTAGTTAACCTATATCGTCCAAGTGCCCGCTAGTTAACCTACATAGTCCAAGGGCCCGCTAGTTAACGTACGTAGACCAAGGTCCGCTAGTTAATCTAGATACTCCAAGTGCTCGCTAGTTAACCTACATAGTACAACGGCCCGCTAGTTGACCTAGATAGTCCAAGTGCCCGCTAGTTAACCTAGATAGTCCAAGTGCCCGTTCGTTAACCTAGATAGTCCAAGTGCCAGCTAGGTAACCTAGACTGTCCAAGTGCCCGCTACGTTACCTACATATTCCAAGTGCCCGTTCGTTAACCTAGATAGTCAAAGTGCCCGCTAGGAAACCTACATAGTCCAAGGGCCGGCTAGGTAACCTAGATAGTCCAAGTGCCCGCTAGGTAACCTAGAGTCCAAGTGCTCGCTAGTTAGCCTACATACTCCAAGTGCCCGCTCTGTAACCTAGACAGTCCAAGTGCCCGCTAGGTTACCTGCATATTCCAAGTTCCCCTTTCGTTAACTTAGATAGTCCAAGTGCCCGCTAGGCAACCTAGATAGTCCAAGGGCCCGCTAGTTAACCTACATAGTCCAAGCGCTCACTTGTTAACTTTGATAGTCCAAGTGCCCGCTAGTTAACCTAGATCGTCCAAGTGCCCGCTAGTTAACTTAGATTGTCCATGTGCCCGCTAGGGATCCTTCATAATCCAAGTGCCTGCTAGTAACCTAGGTAGTCCATTGCCCGTTAGTTAACCTAGATAGTCCTAGTGCCCGTTAGTTAACCTAGATAGTCCAAATGCCCACTAGGGGACGTACATAGTCCAAGTGCCCGCTAGTTAACCTACATAGTCCAAGGTCCGCTAGTTAACCTAGATAGTCCATGTGCCCGCTAATTAACCTACATAGTACAAGGGCCCGCTAGTTGACCTAGATAGTCCAAGTGCCCGCTAGTTAACCTAGATAGTCAAAGGGCCCGCTAGTTAACCTAAGTAGTACAAATGTCCGATAGGGATCCTACATAGGCCAAGTGACCGCTAGTTAACCTACATAGTCCAAGTCCCCGCTAGGTAACCTAGACAGTCCAAGTGACCATTATGTTACCTACATAGTCCATGTGCCCATTCGTTAACCTACATAGTCAAATTGCCCGCTAAGTAACGTAGATAGCCCAAGTGCCCTCTAGGGAACGTACATAGTCCAAGTGCCCTCTAGGTAACCTAGATAGTCCAAGTGCCCGCTAGTTAACCTATATAGTCCAATGCGTGCTAGGTAAACTACATAGTCCAAGTGCCCACTAGGTAACCCAGACAGTCCAATTGCCCGCTAGTTAACCTAGACAGTCCAAGTACCCGATAAGGAACCTACATAGTCCAAGTGCCCGCTGGGAACCTACATAGTCCAAGTGCTCGCTAGGCAACCTACATAGTCCAAGTGTCCGTTAGTTAACCTAGAGAGTCAAAGCGCCTGCTAGGTAACCTAAATAGTCCAAGTGCCCGCTAGGTAACCTAGATAGTCCAATTGCCCGTTGGCTAACCTAGATAGTCGAAGTGTCCGCTAGTTAACCTACATAGTCCAAGTGTCCGTTCGTTAACCTTGATAGGCCAAGTGACTGCTAGGGCACCAAGATAGTCCAAGTGCCCCCTAGGGTATGTACATAGTTCAAGTGCCAGCTAGGTAACCTAGATTGTCCAAGTGTCCGCTAGTTAACCTACATAGTACAAGTGCCCGCTAGGTAACCTAGATAGTCCAAGGGCCTGCTAGTTAACCTACATAGTCCAATGCCCTATAGGGAACCTACATAGTCCAAGTGCCCGCTGAGGAACCTACATAGTCCAAGTTCCCGATAGGGAACCTGTATATTCCAAGTGCCCATTAGGGAACCTGTATATTCCAAGTGCCCGTTAGGGAACCTAGATAGTCCAAGTGCCCGCTAGGGAACCAACATAGTCAAAGTGCTCGCTAGGGAACCTGCATTGTGCAAGTGCCCGCTAGTTAACCTAGATAGTCCAAGTGCCCGCTAGTTAACCTACATAGTCCAAGGTCAGCTAGTTAACCTAGATAGTCCAAGTGCCCGCTAGTTAACCTACATAGTCCAAGAACCCGCTAGTTAACCTAGATAGTCCAAGTGCCCGCTAGTTAACCTACATAGTCCAAGGGCCCGCTAGGTAACCTAGATATTCCGAGTGCCCGCTAGTTAACCTAGATCATCCAAGTGTCCGCTAGTTAACCTATATAGTCCAAGTTCCCGCTAGGTAACCTACACATTCCAATTGCCCCCTAGTTAACCTAAACAGTCCAAGTACCTGATAGGGAACCTACATAGTCCAAGTGCTCGCTAGGGAACCTACATAGTCCAAGTGCTCACTAGGCAACCTACATAGTCCAAGTGCCCGTTAGTTAACCTAGATAGTCAATGTGCCTGCTAAGTAACCTAAATAATCCAAGTGCCCGCAAGGGAACCTACATAGTCCAAGTGCCCGCTAGGTAACCTAGATAGTCCAATTGCCCATTAGCTAACCTAGATAGTCGAAGTGTCCCCTAGTTAACCTACATAGTCCAAGTGCCCATTCGTTAACGTAGATAGGCCAAGTGCCCGCTAGGTAACCTAGACAGTCCAAGTGCCCGCTAGGTTACCTACATAGTCCAAGTGCACGTTCGTTAACCTAGATAGTCCAAGTGCCCGCTGGTAACCTACATAGTCCAATGGCCCGCTAGGTAACCTGGATAGTCCAAGTGCCTTCTAGTTAACCTACATAGTCCAAGTGCCCGCTAGGTAACCTACATAATCCAATTGCACAATAGGTAACCTAAATAATCCAAATGCCCGCTAGGGAAACTACATAATCCAAGTGCCCGCTAGTTAACTTAGATAGTCCAAGTGCCCGCTAGTAAACCTAGATAGTCCAAGGGCCTGCTAGTTAATCTAGATAGTCCAAGTGCCCGCTAGTTAACCTAGATAGTCCAAGGGCCCGCTAGTTAACCTACATAGTCCAAGTGCCCGATAGGGAACCTACATAATCCAAGTGCCCGCTTCAGAACCTACATAGTCCAAGTGCCCGCTAGGGAACTTACATAGTCCAAGGGCCCGCTAGGGAAACTACATAGTCCAAGTGCCCGCTAGGGAACTTACATAGTCCAAGGGTCCGCTAGGGAACCTACATAGTCCAAGTGCCCGTTAGTTAACCTAGATAGTCCAAGTGCCCGCTTGGTAACATAGATAGTCCAACAGCCCGCTAGGTAACCTACATACTCCAAGAACCCGCTAGGTAACGAAGATAGTTCAAGTGCCAGCTAAGTAACCTAGATAGTCCAAGTGCCCGCTAGGTTATCTATGTAGTCCAAATGCCCGCCAGGGAATCTACATAGTCCAAGGGCCCGCTAGTTAACGTAGATAGTCCAAGTGCCGCTAGTTAATCTACATAGTCCAAGCGCTCACTTGTTAACTTTGATAGTCCAAGTGCCCGCTAGTTAACCTAGATCGTCCAAGTGCCCGCTAGTTAACTTAGATTGTCCATGTGCCCGCTAGGGATCCTTCATAATCCAAGTGCCTGCTAGGTAACCTAGGTAGTCCAGTGCCCGCTAGTTAACCTAGATAGTCCTAGTGCCCGTTAGTTAACCTAGATAGTCCAAATGCCCACTAGGGGACGTACATAGTCCAAGTGCCCGCTAGTTAACCTACATAGTCCAAGGTCCGCTAGTTAACCTAGATAGTCCATGTGCCCGCTAATTAACCTACATAGTACAAGGGCCCGCTAGTTGACCTAGATAGTCCAAGTTCACGCTAGTTAACCTAGATAGTCAAAGTGCCCGCTAGTTAACCTAAGTAGTACAAATGTCCCATAGGGATCCTACATAGGCCAAGTGACCGCTATAACCTACATAGTCCAAGTCCCCGCTAGGTAACCTAGACAGTCCAAGTGACCATTATGGTACCTATATAGTCCATGTGCCCATTCGTTAACCTACATAGTCCAATTGCCCGCTAGGTAACGTAGATAGCCCAAGTGCCCTCTAGGGAACGTACATAGTCCAAGTGCTCTCTAGGTAACCTAGATAGTCCAAGTGCCCGCTAGTTAACCTACATAGTCCAAGTGCGTGCTAGGTAAACTACATAGTCCAAGTACCCACTAGGTAACCCAGACAGTCCAATTGCCCGCTAGTTAACCCAGATAGTCCAAGTACCCGATAGGGAACCTACATAGTCCAAGTGCCCGCTTGGAACCTACATAGTCCAAGTGCTCGCTAGGCAACCTACATAGTCCAAGTGCCCGTTAGTTAACCTAGATAGTCAAAGCGCCTGCTAGGTAACCTAAATAGTCCAAGTGCCCGCTAGGTAACCTAGATAGTCCAATTGCCCGTTGGCTAACCTAGATAGTCGAAGTGTCCGCTAGTTAACCTACATAGTCCAAGTGTCCGTTCGTTAACCTAGATAGGCCAAGTGCCCGCTAGGTAACCAAGATAGTCCAAGTGCCCGCTAGGGTATGTACATAGTTCAAGTGCCAGCTAGGTAACCTAGATTGTCCAAGTGTCCGCTAGTTAACCTACATAGTACAAGTGCCCGCTAGGTAACCTTGATAGTCCAAGGGCCTGCTAGTTAACCTACATAGTCCAATGCCCTATAGGGAACCTACATAGTCCAAGTGCCCGCTGAGGAACCTACATAGTCCAAGTTCCCGATAGGGAACCTGTATATTCCAAGTGCCCGTTAGGGAACCTGTATATTCCAAGTGCCCATTAGGGAACCTAGATAGTCCAAGTGCCCGCTAGGGAACCTACATAGTCAAAGTGCTCGCTAGGGAACCTGCATTGTGCAAGTGCCCGCTAGTTAACCTAGATAGTCCAAGTGCCCGCTAGTTAACCTACATAGTCCAAGGTCAGCTAGTTAACCTAGATAGTCCAAGTGCCCGCTAGTTAACCTACATAGTCCAAGGGCCCGCTAGTTAACCTAGATATTCCAAGTGCCCGCTAGTTAACCTAGATCGTCCAAGTGTCCGCTAGTTAACCTACATAGTCCAAGTTCCCGCTAGGTAACCTACACATTCCAATTGCCCCCTAGTTAACCTAGACAGTCCAAGTACCTGATAGGGAACCTACATAGTCCAAGTGCTCGCTAGGGAACCTACATAGTCCAAGTGCTCACTAGGCAACCTACATAGTCCAAGTGCCCGTTAGTTAACCTAGACATTCAATGTGCCTGCTAAGTAACCTAAATAATCCAAGTGCCCGCAAGGGAACCTACATAGTCCAAGTGCCCGCTAGGTAACCTAGATAGTCCAATTGCCCATTAGCTAACCTAGATAGTCGAAGTGTCCCCGAGTTAACCTACATAGTCCTAGTGCCCGTTCGTTAACGTAGATAGGCCAAGTGCCCGCTAGGTAACCTAGACAGTCCAAGTGCCCGCTAGGTTACCTACATAGTCCAAGTGCACGTTCGTTAACCTAGATAGTCCAAGTGCCCGCTGGTAACCTACATAGTCCAATGGCCCGCTAGGTAACCTGGATAGTCCAAGTGCCTTCTAGTTAACCTACATAGTCCAAGTGCCCGCTAGGTAACCTATATAATCCAATTGCACAATAGGTAACCTAAATAATCCAAATGCCCGCTAGGGAAACTACATAATCTAAGTGCCCGCTAGTTAATCTAGATAGTCCAAGTGCCAGCTAGTTAACCTAGATAGTCCAAGGGCCCGCTAGTTAACCTACATAGTCCAAGTGCCCAATAGGGAACCTACATAATCCAAGTGCCCGCTAGAGAACCTACATAGTCCAAGTGCCCGCTAGGGAACTTACATAGTCCAAGGGCCCGCTAGGGAAACTACGTAGTCCAAGTGCCCGCTAGGGAACTTACATAGTCCAAGGGCCCGCTAGGGAACCTACATAGTCCAAGTGCCCGTTAGTTAACCTAGATAGTCCTAGTGCCCGTTAGTTAACCTAGGGTGTCCAAGTGCCCACTAGGGGACGTACTTAGTGCAAGTGCCCGTTAGCTATCCTAGATAGTCCAAGGGCCCGCTAGTTAACATTGATCATCCAAGTGCCCGCTAGTTAACCTAGATAGTCCAAGTGCACGCTAGTTAACCTAGATAGTCCAAGTGCCCTCTAGTTAACCTATATCGTCCAAGTGCCCGCTAGTTAACCTACATAGTCCAAGGGCACGCTAGTTAACGTACGTAGACCAAGGTCCGCTAGTTCATCTAGATACTCCATGTGCTCGCTAGTTAACCTACATAGTACAAGGGCCCGCTTGTTGACCTATATAGTCCAAGTGCCCGCTAGTTAACCTAGATAGTCCAAGTGCCCGTTCGTTAACCTAGATAGTCCAAGTGCCAGCTAGGTAACCTAGACTGTCCAAGTGCCCGCTAGGTTACCTACATATTCCAAGTGCCCGTTCGTTAACCTAGATAGTCAAAGTGGCCGCTAGGAAACCTACATAGTCCAAGGGCCCGCTAGGTAACCTAGATACTCCAAGTGCCCGCTAATTAACCTAGAGTCCAAGTGCTCGCTAGTTAGCCTACATACTCCAAGTGCCCGCTATGTAACCTAGACAGTCCAAGTGCCCGCTAGGTTACCTGCATATTCCAAGTTCCCCTTTCGTTAACTTAGATAGTCCAAGTGCCCGCTAGGTAACCTAGATAGTCCAAGGGCCCGCTAGTTAACCTACATAGTCCAAGCGCTCACTTGTTAACTTTGATAGTCCAAGTGCCCGCTAGTTAACCTAGATCGTCCAAGTGCCCGCTAGTTAACTTAGATTGTCCACGTGCCCGCTAGGGATCCTTCATAATCCAAGTGCCTGCTAGGTAACCTAGGTAGACCAGTGCCCGCTAGTTAACCTAGATAGTCCTAGTGCCCGTTAGTTAACCTAGATAGACCAAATGCCCACTAGGGGACGTACATAGTCCAAGTGCCCGCTAGTTAACCTACATAGTCCAAGGTCCGCTAGTTAACCTAGATAGTCCACGTGCCCGCTAATTAACCTACATAGTACAAGGGCCCGCTAGTTGACCTAGATTGTCCAAGTGCCCGCTAGTTAACCTAAGTAGTACAAATGTCCGATAGGGATCCTACATATGCCAAGTGACCGCTAGTTAACCTACATAGTCCAAGTCCCCGCTAGGTAACCTAGACAGTCCAAGTGACCATTATGTTACCTACATAGTCCAAGTGCCCGTTCGTTAACCTACATAGTCCAATTGCCCGCTAGGTAACGTAGATAGCCCAAGTGCCCGCTAGGGAACGTACATAGTCCAAGTGCCCTCTAGGTAACCTAGATAGTCCAAGTGCCCGCTAGGTAACCAAGATAGTCCAAGTGCCCCCTAGGGTATGTACATAGTTCAAGTGCCAGCTAGGTAACCTAGATTGTCCAAGTGTCAGCTAGTTAACCTACATACTACAAGTGCCCGCTAGGTAACTTAAATAGTCCAAGGGCCTGCTAGTTAACCTACATAGTCCAATGCCCGATAGGGAACCTACATAGTCCAAGTGCCCCCTGAGGAACCTACATAGTCCATGTTCCCGATAGGGAATCTTTATATTCCAAGTGCCCGTTAGGGAACCTAGATAGTCCACGTGCCCATAGGGAACCTATAGTGTCCAAGTGCCCGCTAGGGAACCTACATAGTCAAAGTGCTCGCTAGGGAACCTGCATTGTGCAAGTGCCCGCTAGTTAACCTAGATAGTCCAAGTGCCCGCTAGTTAACCTACATAGTCCAAGGTCAGCTAGTTAACCTAGATAGTCCAAGTGACCGCTTGTTAACCTACATAGTCCAAGGTCAGATAGTTAACCTAGATAGTCCAAGTGCCCGCTAGTTAACCTACATAGTCCAAGTTCCCGCTACGTAACCTACACAGTCCAATTGCCCCCTAGTTAACCTAGACAGTCCAAGTACCTGATAGGGAACCTACATAGTCCAAGTGCTCGCTAGGGAACCTACATAATCCAAGTGCTCACTAGGCAACCTACATAGTCCAAGTGCCTGTTAGTTAACCTAGATAGTCAAAGTGCCTGCTAGGTAACCTAAATAGTCCAAGTGCCCGCAAGGGAACCTACATAGTACAAGTGCCCGCTAGGTAACCTAGATAGTCCAATTTCCCATTGGCTAACCTAGATAGTCGAAGTGTCCCCTAGTTAACCTACATAGTCCAAGTGCCCGTTCGTTAACGTAGATAGGCCAAGTGCCCGCTAGGTAAACTAGACAGTCCAAGTGCCTGCTAGGTTACCTACATAGTCCAAGTGCACGTTCGTTAACCTAGATAGTCCAAGTGCCCGCTGGTAACCTACATAGTCCAATGGCCCGCTAAGTAACTTTGATAGTCCAAGTGCCTTCTAGTTAACCTACATAGTCCAAGTGCCGGCTAGGTAACCTACATAATCCAAGTGCACAATAGGTAACCTAAATAATCCAAATGCCCGCTAGGGAAACTACATAGACCAAGTGCCCGCTAGTTAACCTAGATAGTCCAAGTGCCCGCTAGTAAACCTAGATAGTCCAAGGCCCGCTAGTTAATCTAGATAGTCCAAGGGCCCGCTAGTTAACCTACATAGTCCAAGTGCCCGATAGGGAACCTACATAATCCAAGTGCCCGCTAGGGAACCTACATAGACCAAGTGCCCGCTAGTTAACCTAGATAGTCCAAGTGCCCGCTAGTAAACCTAGATAGTCCAAGGCCCGCTAGTTAATCTAGATAGTCCAAGGGCCCGCTAGTTAACCTACATAGTCCAAGTGACCGATAGGGAACCTACATAATCCAAGTGCCCGCTAGGGAACCTACATAGTCCAAGTGCTCGCTAGGGAACTTACATAGTCCAAGGGCCCGCTAGGGAAACCACATAGTCCAAATGCCCGCTAGGGAATTTACATAGTCCAAGGGCCCGCTAGGGAACCTACATAGTCCAAGTGCCCGTTAGTTAACCTAGATAGTCCAACAGCCCGCTAGGTAACCTACATACTCCAAGAACCCGCTAGGTAACGTAGATAGTTCAAGTGCCAGCTAGGTAACCTAGATAGTCCAAGTGCCCGCTAGGTAACCTACAAAATCTAAGTGCCCGCTAGGTTATCTATGTAGTCCAAATGCCCGCTAGGGAATCTACATAGTCCAAGGGCCCGCTAGTCAACGTAGATAATCCAAGTTCCGCTAGTTAATCTACATAGTCCAAGGGCCCGCTAGTTAACTTACATAGTCCAAGTACCCGCTAGTTAACCTAGATCGTCCAAGTGCCCGCTAGGTAACCTACATAGCCCAAGGGCCCGCTAGTTAACCTACATAGTCCAAGGGCCCGCTAGCTAACCTACAAAGTCTAAGTGCCCGCTAGGTTATCTATATAGTCCAAATGCCCGCTAGGGAACCTACATAGTCCAAGTGCCCTCTAGTTAACCTAGATCGTCCAAGTGCCCGCTAGTTAACCTGGATCGTCCAAGTGCCCACTAGTTAACCAACATAGTCAATGGGCCCACTAGTTAACCTACATAGTGCAAGAGCCCGCTAGTTAACCTAAATCGTGCAAGTGTCTGCTAGTTAACCTACATAGTCCAAGTGCCAGTTAGCTAACCTAGATTGTCCAAGGGCCCGCTAGTTGACCTACATAGTCCAAGTGCCCGCTAGTTAACCTAGATAGTCCTAGTGCCCGTTAGTTAACCTAGGATGTCCAAGTGCCCACTAGGGGACGTACTTAGTCCAAGTGCCCGTTAGCTAACCTAGATAGTCCAAGTGCCCGCTAGTTAACATTGATCATCCAAGTGCCCGCTAGTTAACCTAGATAGTCCAAGTGCCCTGTAGTTAACCTATATCGTCCAAGTGCCCGCTAGTTAACCTACATAGTCCAAGGGCCCGCTAGTTAACGTACGTAGACCAAGGTCCGCTAGTTAACCTAGATACTCTAAGTGCCCGCTAGTTAACCTACATAGTACAAGGGCCCGCTAGTTGACCTAGATAGTCCAAGTGCCCGCTAGTTAACCTAGATAGTCCAAGTGCCGTTCGTTAACCTAGATAGTCCAAGTGCCAGTTAGGTAACCTAGACTGTCCAAGTGCCCGCTAGGTAACCTACATATTCCAAGTGTCCGTTCGATAACCTAGATAGTCAAAGTGCCTGCTAGGAAACCTACATAGTCCAAGGGCCCGCTAGGTAACCTAGATAGTCCAAGTGCCCGCTAGGTAACTTATATTGTCCAAGTTCCCGCTAGGTAACCTAGATACTCAAAGTGCCCATTACCTAACCTAGATTGTCCAAGTGCCCGCTAAGCATCCTACATAGTCCAAGTGCCCGTTCGTTAACCTAGAAGTCCAAGTGCCCGCTAGGTAACCTAGATAGTCCAAGTGCCCGCTAGGTAACCTAGATAGTCCAAGGGCCCGCTAGTTAACCTACATAGTCCAAGGGCTCACTTGTTAACTTTGATAGTCCAAGTGCCCGCTAGTTAACCTAGATAGTCCAAGTGCACGCTAGTTAACCTAGATAGTCCAAGTGCCCTCTAGTTAACCTATATCGTCCAAGTGCCCGCTAGTTAACCTACATAGTCCAAGGGCCCGCTAGTTAACGTACGTAGACCAAGGTCCGCTAGGTAATCTAGATACTCCAAGTGCTCGCTAGTTAACCTACATAGTACAAGGGCCCGCTAGTTGACCTATATAGTCCAAGTGCCCGCTAGTTAACCTAGATAGTCCAAGTGCCCGTTCGTTAACCTAGATAGTCCTAGTGCCAGCTAGGTAACCTAGACTGTCCAAGTGCCCGCTAGGTTACCTACATATTCCAAGTGCCCGTTCGTTAACCTAGATAGTCAAAGTGCCCGCTAGGAAACCTACATAGTCCAAGTGCCCGCTAGGTAACCTAGAGTCCAAGTGCTCGCTAGTTAACCTACATAGTCCAAGTGCCCGCTATGTAACCTAGATAGTCCAAGTGCCCGCTAGGTAACTTATATTGTCCAAGTTCCCGCTAGGTAACCTAGATACTCAAAGTTCCCGTTACCTAACCTAGATTGTCCAAGTGCCCTCTAAGCATCCTACAATGTCCAAGTGCCCGTTTGTTAACCTAGAAGTCCAAGTGCCCGCTAGGTAACCTAGACAGTCCAAGTGCCCGCTAGGTTACCTGCATATTCCAAGTGCCCGTTCATTAACTTAGATAGTCCAAGTGCCGGTTGGTAACCCAGATAATCCAAGGGCCCGCTACTTAACCTACATAGTCCAAGGGCACACTTGTTAACTTTGATAGTCCAAGCGCCCGCTAGTTAACCTAGATAGTCCAAGTGCCCGCTAGTTAACTTAGATTGTCCAAGTGCCCGCTTGGGATCCTTCATAATCCAAGTGCCTGCTAGGTAACCTAGGTAGTCCAGTGCCCGCTAGTTAACCTAGATAGTCCTAGTGCCCGTTAGTTAACCTAGATAGTCCAAGTGCCCACTAGGGGACGTACATTGTCCAAGTGCCCGCTAGTTAACCTACATAGTACAAGGTCCGCTAGTTAACCTAGATAGTCCAAGTGCCCGCTAGTTAACCTACATCGTACAAGGGCCCGCTAGTTGACCTAGATAGTCCAAGTTCCCGCTAGTTAACCAAGATAGTCAAAGTGCCCGCTAGTTAACCTAAGTAGTACAAATGTCCGATAGGGATCTTACATAGTCCAAGTGACCGCTAGTTAACCTACATAGTCCAAGTCCCCGCTAGGTAACCTAGACAGTCCAAGTGACCATTATGTTACCTACATAGTCCAAGTGCCCGTTCGTTAACCTACATAGTCCAATTGCCCGCTAGGTAACGTAGATAGCCCAAGTTCCCGCTAGGGAACGTACATAGTCCAAGTGCCCTCTAGGTAACCTAGATAGTCCAAATGCCCGCTAGTTAACCTACATAGTCCAAGTGCGTGCTAGGTAAACTACATAGTCCAAGTGCCCACTAGGTAACCCAGACAGTCCAATTGCCCGCTAGTTAACCTAGACAGTCCAAGTACCCGATAGGGAACCTACATAGTCCAAGTACCCACTGGGAACCTACATAGTCCAAGTGCTCGCTAGGCAACCTACATAGTCCAAGTGCCCGTTAGTTAACCTAGATAGTCAAAGTGCCTGCTAGGTAACCTAAATAGTCCAAGTGCCCGCTAGGTATCCTAGATAGTCCAATTGCCCGTTGGCTAACCTAGATAGTCGAAGTGTCCGCTAATTAACCTACATAGCCCAAGTGTCCTTTCGTTAACCTAGATAGGCCAAGTGCCCGCTAGGTAACCAAGATAGTCCAAGTGCCCGCTAGGGTATGTACATAGTTCAAGTGCCCGCTAGGTAACCAAGATTGTCCAAGTGTCCGCTAGTTAACCTACATAGTACAAGTGCCCGCTAGGTAACCTAGATAGTCCAAGGGCCTGCTAGTTAACCTACATAGTCCACTGCCCGATAGGGAACCTACATAGTCCAGGTGCCCGCTGAGGAACCTACATAGTCCAAATTCCCGATAGGGAACCTGTATATTCCATGTGCCCGTTAGGGAACCTAGATAGTCCAAGTGCCCATAGGGAACCTATATAGTCCAAGTGCCCGCTAGGGAACCTACATAGTCAAAGTGCTCGCTAGGGAACCTGCATTGTGCAAGTGCCCGCTTTTTAACCTAGATAGTCCAAGTCCCCGCTAGTTAACCTACATAGTCCAAGGTCAGCTAGTTAACCTAGATAGTCCAAGTGCCCGCTAGTTAACCTACATAATCCAAGAACCCGCTAGTTAACCTAGATAGTCCAAGTTCCCGCTAGTTAACCTACATAGTCCAAGGGCCCGCTAGTTAACCTAGATATTCCAAGTGCCCGCTAGTTAACCTAGATCGTCCAAGTGTCCGCTAGTTAACCTACATTGTCCAAGTTCCCGCTAGGTAACCTACACAGTCCAATTGCCCCCTAGTTAACCTAGACAGTCCAAGTACCTGATAGGGAACCTACATAGTCCAAGTGCTCGCTAGGGAACCTACATAGTCCAAGTGCTCACTAGGCAACCTACATAGTGCAAGTGCCCGGTAGTTAACCTAGATAGTCCAAGTGCCTGCTAGGTAACCTAAATAGTCCAAGTGCCCGCAAGGGAACCTACATAGTCCAAGTGCCCGCTAGGTAACCTAGATCGTCCAAGTGCCCGCTAGTTAACATAGATAAACCAAGTGCCCGCTAGGTATCCTACATAGTCCAAGGGTCCTCTAGTTAACCTAGATAGTCCAAGTGCCCGCTAGGGGACGTATATAGTCCAAGTGCCTGCTAGGTAACCTAGATAGTCCTAGTGCCCGCTAGGGTATGTACATAGTTCAAGTGCCCTTCTAGGTAACCTAGATTGTCCAAGTGTCCGCTAGTTAACCTACATAGTCCAAGTTCCCACTAGGTAACCTAGAAAGTCCAAGGGCCTGCTAGTTGACCTACGTAGTCCAATGCCCGATAGGGAACCTACATAGTCCAAGTGCCCGCTGAGGAACCTACATAGTCCAAGTGCCCGATAGGGAACCTATATATTCCAAGTGCCTGTTAGGGAACCTAGATAGTCCAAGTGCCCATAGGGATCCTATATAGTCCAAGTGCCCGCTAGGGAACCTACATAGTCAAAGTGCCCGCTAGGGAACCTGCATTGTGCAAGTGCCCGCTAGTTAACCTAGATAGTCCAAGTGCCCGCTAGTTAACCTACATAGTCCAAGGTCAGCTAGTTAACTTGGATAGTCCAAGTGCCCGCTAGTTAACCTACATAGTCCAAAGTCAGCTAGTTAACCTAGATAGTCCAAGTGCCCGCTAGTTAACCTACATAGTCCAAGGTCAGCTAGTTAACTTGGATAGTCCAAGTGCCCGCTAGTTAACCTACATAGTCCTAAGTCAGCTAGTTAACCTAGATAGTCCAAATGCCCGCTAGGGACACTACATAGTCCAAGTGCCCGCTAGTTAGCCTAGATAGTTCAAGTGCCTGCTAGTAAACCTACATAATCTATGGGCCCGCTAGTTAATCTACATAGTACAAGGGCCCGCTAGTTAACCTAGATCGTGTAAGTGTCCTCTAGTTAACCTTGATAGTCCAAGTGCTCGCTACGTAACCTAGATAGTCCAAGGGCACGCTAGTTAACCTACATAGTACAAGTGCCCGCTAGGCAACCTAGATAGTCCAAGTGCCCGCTAAGGAACTTGCATAGTCCAAGTGCACGCTAGTTAACCTAGATAGTCCAAGTGCCCGCTAGTTAACCTAGATAGTCCAAGTGTCTGCTACATAACCAACATAGTGCAAGTGTCCGCTAGTTAACCTACATATTCCAAGTGCCCGCTAGTTAACATAGATAGTCCAAGTGCCCGCTAGGGAATGTACATAGTCCAAGTGCCCGCTAGGGAACGTACATAGTCCAAATGCCCGCTAGGGAATGTAAATAGTCCAAGTGCCTGCTCGGTAACTTAGATAGTGCAAGTGCCTGCTAGTTAACCTAGATAGTTCTAGTACCCGCTAGGTAACCTCGATCGTTCAAGGGCCCCCTAGTTAACCTACATAATCCAAGTGCCCGCTAAATAACCTAGATAGTCCAAGTGCCCGTTCGGTAACCTAGATAGTCCAAGGGCCCTTTAGGGAACCTAGATAGTCCAAAGGCCCGCTAGTAAACATACATAGTCCATGGGCCCGCTAGTTAACCTACATAGTGCAAGTGTCCGCTAGTTAAACTACATATTCCAAGTGCCCGCTAGTTAACCTACATAATCTAAGTGCCCGTTAGCTAACGTAGATAGTCCAAGGGCTCGCTAGTTGACCTACATAGTCCAAGTGCCAGCTAGGTAACCTAGATAGTACAAGTGCCCCTAGGGAACCTAGATAGTCCAAGTGCCTGTTATTT
Source organism: Tenrec ecaudatus (assembly GCF_050624435.1). Classification (NCBI taxonomy): domain Eukaryota; kingdom Metazoa; phylum Chordata; class Mammalia; order Afrosoricida; family Tenrecidae; genus Tenrec; species Tenrec ecaudatus. The sequence goes on from NW_027459599.1 coordinate 172,038, forward strand.
AACCTAGATAGTCCAAGTGGCGGCTAAGTAACCTACATAGTCCAAGTGTCCGTTCGTTAACCTAGATAATCCAAGTGCCCGCTAGGTAACCTAGACAGTCCAAGTGCCCACTAGTTAACCTACATAGTCCAAGTGCCCAATAGGGAACCTACATAATCCAAGTGCCAGCTAGGGAACCTACATAGTCCAAGTGCCCGGTAGGCAACCTACATAGTCCAAGTGCCCGTTATTTAACCTAGATAGTCAAAGTGCCTGCTAGGTAACCTAGATAGTCCAAGTGCCCGCTAGGTAACTTACATAGTCCAAGTTCCCGCTTGGTAACCTTAATAGTCCAAATGCCCTCTAGGGAAACTACATAGTCCAAGGGCCCGCTAGTTAACCTAGATAGTCCAAGTGCCTGCTAGTAAACCTACATAATCAATGGGCCCGCTAGTTAACCTACATAGTGCAAAGGCCCGCTAGTTAACCTAGATCGTGCAAGTGTCCGCTAGTTAACCTACATAGTCCAAGTGCCCGCTAGTTAACCTAGATAGTCCAAGTGCCCGCTAGAGATCCTTCATAATCCAAGTGCCTGCTAGGTAACCTAGATAGTCCAAGTGCGCGCTAGGGTATGTACATAGTCCAAGTGCCTGCTAGGAAACCTAGATAGTCCAAGAGCCCGCTAGTTAACCTACATATTCCAAGGGCCCGCTAGTTAACCTACATAGTCCAAGGTCTGCTAGTTAACCTAGATAGTCAAAGTGCCCGCTAGGTAACCTAGACAGTCCAAGTGCCGTTAGGTTACCTACATAGTCCAAGTGCCCATTCGTTTACCTAGATAGTCCAAGTGCCCGCTAGGTAACCTACATAGTCCAAGGGCCCGCTAGGTAACCTATATACTCCAAGTGCCCGCTAGGTAACCTCGATAGTCCAAGTCCGCGCTAGTTAACCTAGATAGTCCAAGTGCCTGCTAGGTAACCTACATTGTCCAAGTTCCCGCTAGGTAACCTAGATAGTCCAAGTGCCCGTTACCTAACCTAGATAGTCCAAGTGCCCGCTAGGCAACATACATATTCCAAGTGCCCGTTCGTTAACCTAGAAGTCCAAGTGCCCGCTATGTAACCTAGACAGTCCAAGTGCCCGCTAGGTTACCTGCATAGTCCAAGTGCCTGTTCGATAACCTACATAGTCCAAGTGCCCGCAAGTTAACCTAGATAGTCCAAGTGCCCGCTAGGGTTCCTTCATAATCCAAGTGCCTGCTAGGTAACCTAGATAGTCCAAGTGCCCGCTAGTTAACCTAGATAGTCCTAGTGTCCGTTAGTTAACCTAGATAGTCCAAGTGCCCACTAGGTGACGTACATAGTCCAAGTGCCTGCTAGGCAACCTAGATAGTCCAAGTGGGCGCTAGGCTATGTACATAGTCCAAGTGCCTGCTAGGAAAACTAGATAGTCCAAGAGCCCGCTAGTTAACCTACATATTCCAAGGGCCCGCTAGTTAACCTACATAGTCCAAGGTCTGCAAGTTAACCTAGATAATCAAGGTGCCCGCTAGGTAACCTAGACAGTCCAAGTGCCCGTTAGGTTACCTACATAGTCCAAGTGCCCGTTCGTTAACCTAGATAGTCCAAGTGCCTGCTTGGAACCTACATTGTCCAAGTTCCCGCTAGGTAACCTAGATAGTCCAATGCCCGTTACCTAACCTAGATAGTCCAATTGCCCGCTATGCAACATACATAGTCCAAGTGCCCATTCGTTAACCTAGAAGTCCAAGTGCCCGCTAGGTAAACTAGACTGTCCAAGTTCACGCTAGGTTACCTACATAGTCCAAATGCCCGTTCGGCAACCTAGATAGTCCAAGAGCCCGCTAGTTAATCTACATAGTCCAAGTGCCCGCTAGGTAACCTAGATAGTCCAAGTGCCCGTTCGTTAACCTAGATAGTCCAATTGCCCGCTAGGTAACCTAGACTGTCCAAGTGTCCACTAGGTTACCTACATAGTCCAAGTGCCCGTTCGTTAACCTAGATAGTCCAAGTGCCCGCTATGTAACCTAGAGTCCAAGTGCTCGCTAGTTAACCTACATAGTCCAAGTGCCCGCTATGTAACCTAGATAGTCAAAGTGCCCGTTAGGTTACCTAGATAGTCCAAGTGCCCGCTAGGTAACTTACATTATCCAAGTTCAAGCTAGGTAACCTAGATAGCCCAAGTGCCCGTTACCTAACCTATATAGTCCAAGTACCCGCTAAGCAACCTACATAGTCCAAGTGCCTATTCGTTAACCTAGAAGTCCAAGTGCCCGCTAGGTAACATAGACATTCCAAGTGCCCACTAGGTTACCTGCATATTCCAAGTGCCCGTTCGTTAACTTAGATAGTCCAAGTGCCCACTAGGTAACCTACATAGTCTAAGTGCCCGTTAGGTAACCTATATAAGTCCAAGTGCCCGCTAGGTAACCTAGATAATCCAAGGGCCCGCTAGTTAACCTACATAGTCCAAGGGCTCACTTGTTAACTTTGATAGTCCAAGTGCCCGCTAGTTAACCTAGATCGTCCAAGTGCCTGCTAGTTAAACTAGATTGTCCAAGTGCCCGCTAGGGATCCTTCATAATCCAAGTGCCTGCTAAGTAACCTAGATAGGCCAAGTGGCCGCTAGTTAACCTAGATAATCCTAGTGCCCGTTAGTTGACCTAGATAGTCCAATTGCCCACTAGGGGACGTACATAGTACAAGTGTCCTCTAGTTAACCTACAGAGTCCAAGTGCCTGCTAGGTAACCTAGACAGTCCAAGTGCACGCTAGTTAACCTACATAGTCCAAGTGCCCGATAGGGAACCTACATAATCCAAGTGCCCGCTAGGCAACCTACATAGTCCAAGTGCCCGTTTGTTAACCTAGATAGTCAAAGGGCCTGCTAGTTAACCTAGATAGTCCAAGTGCCCGCTAGGTAACCTAGATAGTCCAAGTGCCGCTGGGTAACCTAGATAGTCCAATTGCCCGCTAGGGAAAATACATAGTCCAAGTGCCCGCTAGTGAGCCTAGATAGTCCAAGTGCCTGCTAGTAAACCTACATAATCCATGGGCCCGCTAGTTAACCTTGATTGTGCAAGTGTCCGCTAGTTAACCTACATAGACCAAGTGCCCGCTAGTTAACCTATATACCAAGTGCCCGCTACGTAACCTAGATAGTCCAAGGGCACGCTAGTTAACCTACATAGTACAAGTGCCCGCTAGGCAACCTAGATAGTCCAAGTGCCCTCTAAGGAACCTACATAGTCCAAGTGCACGCTAGTTAACCTAGATAGTCCAAGTGCCTGCAAGGTAACCTACATAGTGCAAGTGTCCGCTAGATAACCTACATATTCCAAGTGCCCGTAGTTAACATAGATAATCCAAGTGCCCGCTAGGGAACGTACATAGTCCTCGTGCCCGCTAGGTAACTTAGATAGTTCTAGTACCCGCTAGGTAACCTAGATTGTCCAAGGGCCCCCTAGTTAGCCTACATAGTCCAAGTGCCCGCTAGGTAACCTAGATAGTCCAAGTGCCCGTTCTGTAACCTAGATAGTCCAAGTGCCCTTTAGGGAACTTAGATAGTCCAAGGGCCCGCTAGTAAACCTACATAGTCTATGGGCACGCTAGACAACCTACATAGTGCAAGTGTCCGCTAGTTAACCTACATATTCCAAGTGCCCCCTAGTTAACCTACATAATCTAAGTTCCCGTTAGCGAACCTAGGTAGTCCAAGGGCCCGCTAGTTGACCTACATAGTCCAAGTGCCAGCTAGGTACCCTAGATAGTACAAGTGCCCGCTAGGGAACCTAGATAGTCCAAGTGCCTGTTAGCTAACCTAGATAGTCCAAGTGGCGGCTAGGTAACCTACATAGTCCAAGTGCCCGTTCGTTAACCTAGATAATCCAAGTGCCCGCTAGGTAACCTAGACAGTCCAAGTGTCCGCTAGTTAACCTACATAGTCCATGTGCCCAATAGGGAACCTACATAATCCAAGTGCCCGCTAGGGAACCTACATAGTCCAAGTGCCCGCTAGGCAACCTACATAGTCCAAGTGCCCGTTAGTTAACCTAGATAATCAAAGTGCCTGCTAGGTAACGTAGATAGTCCAAGTGCCCACTAGGTAACCTACATAGTCCAAGTTCCCGCTTGGTAACTTTAATACTCCAAATGCCCGCTAGGGAAACTACATAGTCTAATTGCCCGCTAGGTAACCTAGATAGTCCAAGTGCCTGCTAGTAAACCTACATAATGCATGGGCCCGCTAGTTAACCAACATAGTGCAAGGGCCCGCTAGTTAACCTAGATCGTGCAAGTGTCCGCTAGTTAACCTACATAGTCCAAGTGCCCGCTAGTTAACCTAGATAGTCCAAGTGCCCGCTAGGTATCCTTCATAATCCAAGTGCCTGCTAGGTTACCTAGATAGTCCAAGTGCCCGCTAGTTAACCTAGATAGTCCTAGTGCCCGCTGGTTAACCTAGATAGTCCAAGTACCCACTAGGGGACGTACATAGTCAAAGTGCCCGCTAGTTAACCTAGATAGTCCTAGTGCCCGTTAGTTAACCTAGATAGTCAAGTGTCCTCTAGGGGACGTACATAGTCCAAGTGCCCGCTAGGCAACCTAGATAGTCCAAGTGGGCGCTAGGCTATGTACATGGTCCAAGTGCCTGCTAGGAAACCTAGATAGTCCAAGTGCCGCTAGTTAACCTACATAGTCCAAGGGCCCGCTAGTTAACCTACATAGTCACAGGTCTGCTAGTTAACCTAGATAGTCAAAGTGCCCGCTAGGTAACCTAGACAGTCCAAGTGCGCGCTAGGGTATGTACATAGTCCAAGTGCCCGTTCGTTAACCAAGATAGTCCAAGTGCCCGCTAGGTAACCTATATAGGACAAGTGCCCTCTAGTTAACCTAGATAGTCCAAGTGCCCGCTAGGTAACCTAGATAGTCAATGTGCCCGTTAGGTAACCAACATTCTCCAATTTCCCGCTAGGTAACCGAGAAAGTCCAAGTGCCCTTTACCTAACCTAGATAGTCCAAGTGCCCGCTAGGCCACATACATAGTCCAAGTGCCCGTTCGTTAACCTAGAAGTCCACGTGCCCGCTATGTAACCTAGACAGTCCAAGTGCCCGCTAGGTTACCTGCATAGTCCAAGTGCCCGTTCGTTAACCTAGATAGTCCAAGTGCCCGCTAGAGAACCTATATAGTCCAAGTGCTATCTAGGTAACCTAGATAGTCCAAGTGCCTGCTAGGTAACCTACATAGTCCAAGTGCCCGTTCGTTAACCTAGATAGTGCAAGTGCCCGCTAGTTAACCTAGATTGTCCAAGTGCCCGCTAGTTAACCTACATAGTCCAAGTGCCCGCTAGGTAACCTAGATAGTGAAAGTGCCCATTAGGTAACCTAGATAGTCCAAGTGCCTGCTAGGTAACCTACATTGTCCAAGTTCCCGCTAGGTAACCTAGATAGTCCAAGTGCCCGTAACCTAACCTAGATAGTCCAAGTGCCCGCTAGGCAACATACATAGTCCAAGTGCCCGTTCGTTAACCTAAAAGTCCAAGTGCCCGCTAAGTACCCTAGACAGTCCAAGTGCCCGTTCGTTACCCTAGATAGTCCAAGAGCCCGCTAGGGAACCTATATACTCCAAGTGCTATCTAGGTAACCTAGATAGTCCAAGGGCCCGCTAGTTAACTTACATAGTTCAAGGGCTCGCTTGTTAACTTTGATAGTCCAAGTGCCCATTAGTTAACCAAGATCATCCTAGTGCCCGCTAGTTAACCTAGATCGTCCAAGTGTCCTCTAGTTAACCTACATATTCCAAGTGCCCGCTAAGTTAACCTAGACAGTCTAAGTGCATGCTAGTTAACCTTGATAGTCAAAGTGCCTGCTAGGTAACCTAGATAGTCCAAGAGCCCGCTAGGTAACCTAGATAGTCCAAATGCCCGTTAGGGACACTACATAGTCCAAGTGCCCGCTGGTTAACCTAGATAGTCCATGTGCCCGCTAGGTAACCAATAAAGTCTAAGTGCCCACTAGGTTATCTATATAGTCCAAATGCCCGCTAGGGAACCTACATACTCCAAGTGCCCGCTAGGTAACCTAGATAGTCCAAGTGCTCTCTAGTTAACCTAGATCGTCCAAGTGCCCGCTAGTTATCCTACATAATCCCAGAGCCCTTTAGTTAACCTACATAGTCCAAGGTCAGCTAGTTAACCTAGATAGTCCAAGTGCTCGCTAGTTAACCTACATAGTACAAGGGCCCGCTAGTTGACCTAGATAGTCCAAGTGCCCACAAGTTAACCTAGATAGGTCAAGTGCCTGGTAGGTAACCAAAGTAGTCCAAATGTCCGATAGGGATCCTACATAGTCCAAGTGCCCGCTAGTTAACCTAGATAGTCAAAGTGGCCGCTAGGGATCCTTCATAATCCAAGTGCCTGCTAGGTAACCTAGATAGTCCAAGTGCCCGCTAGTTAACCTAGATAGTCCTAGTACCCGTTAGTTACCTAGATAGTCCAGTGCCCACTAGAGGACGTACATAATCCATGTGCCTGCTAGGTAACCTAGATAGTCCAAGTGCGCGCTAGGCTATGTACATAGTCCAAGTGCCTGCTAGGAAACCTAGATAGTCCAAGAGCCCGCTAGTTAACCTACATATTCCAAGGGCCCGCTAGTTAACCTACATAGTCGAAGGTCTGCTAGTTAACCTAGATAGTCAAAGTGCTCGCTAGGTAACCTAGACAATCCAAGTGCCCGTTAGGTTACCTACATAGTCCAAGTGCCCGTTCGTTAACCTAGATAGTCCAAGTGCCCGCTAGGTAACCTACATAGTCCAAGGGCCCGCTAGGTAACCGAGATAGTCCAAGTGCCCGCTACGTAACCTCGATAGTCCAAGTCCGCGCTAGTTAACCTAGATAGTCCAAGTGCCTGCTAGGTAACCTACATTGTCCAAGTTCCCGCTAGGTAACCTAGATAGTCCAAGTGCCCATTACCTAACCTAGATTGTCCAAGTGCCCGCTAGGCAACATACATATTCCAAGTGCCCGTTCGTTAACCTAGAAGTCCAAGTGCCCGCTATGTAACCTAGACAGTCCAAGTGCCCGCTAGGTTACCTGCATATTCCAAGTGCTGTTCGTTAACCTAAATATTCCAAGTGCCCGCTAGTTAACCTAGATAGTCCAAGTGCCCGCTAGGGATCCCTCATAATCCGAGTGCCTGCTAGGTAACCTAGATAGTCCAAGTGCCCGCTAGTTAACCTAGATAGTCCTAGTGCCCACTAGGGGACGTACATAGTCCAAGTCCCTGCCAGGTGACCTAGATAGTCCAAGTGGGCGCTAGGCTATGTACATAGTCCAAGTGCCTGCTAGGAAACCTAGATAGTCCAAGAGCCCGCTAGGTAACCTACATAGTCCAAGGGCCCGCTAGTTAACCTACATAGTCCAAGGTCTGCAAGTTAACCTAGATAATCAAGGTGCCCGCTAGGTAACCTAGACATTCCAAGTGCCCATTAGGTTACCTACATAGTCCAAGTGCCCATTCGTTAACCTAGATAGTCCTAGTGCCCGCTAAGTTAACCTAGACAGTCCAAGTGCACGCTAGTTAACCTACATAGTCCAAGTGCCCGATAGGGAACTACATAATCTAAGTGCCCGCTAGGCAACCTACATAGTCCAAGTGCCCGTTAGTTAACCTTGATAGTCAAAGTACTTGCTAGGTAACCTAGATAGTCCAAGTGCCCACTAGGTAACCTAGATAGTCCAAATGCCCGCTAGGGACACTACATAGTCCAAGTGCCCGCTAGTTAGCCTAGATAGTCCAAATGCCTGATGGTAAACCTACATAATCTATGGGACCGCTAGTTAACCTACATAGTACAAGTGCCCACTAGGCAACCTAGATAGTCCAAGTGCCCGCTAAGGAACCTACATAGTCCAAGTGCACGCTAGTTAACCTAGATAGTCCAAGTGCCCGCTAGGTAACCTAGATAGTCCAAGTGCCTGCTAGGTAACCGACATAGTGCAAGCGTCCGCTAGTTAACCTACATATTCCAAGTGCCCGCTAGTTAACATAGATAGTCCAAGTGCCCGCTAGGGAACGTACATAGTCCAAGTGCCCGCTAGGGTACGTACATACTCCAAGTGCCCGCTAGGGAACGTACATAGTCCAAGTGCCTGCTAGGTATCTTAGATACTGCAAGTGCCTGAAAGTTAACCTAGATAGTTCTAGTACCCGCTAGGTAACCTCGATCGTTCAAGGGCCCCCTAGTTAACCTACATAATCCAAGTGCCCGCTAGATAACCTAGATAGTCCAAGTGCCCGTTCGGTAACCTACATAGTCCAAGTGCCCTTTAGGAAACTTAGATAGTCCAAAGGCCCGCTAGTAAACCTACATAGTCCATGGGCCCGCTAGTTAACCTACATAGTGCAAGTGTCCGCTAGTTAACCTACATATTCCAAGTGCCCGCTAGTTAACCTACATAATCTAAGTGCCCGTTAGCTAACCTAGATAGTCCAAGGGCCCACTAGTTGGCCTACATAGTCCAAGTGCCAGCTAGGTAACCTAGATAGTACAAATGCCCGCTAGGGAACCTAGATAGTCCAAGTGCCTGTTAGCTAACCTAGATAGTCCAAGTGGCGGCTAGGTACCCTACATAGTCCAAGTGTCCGTTCGTTAACCTAGATAATCCAAGTGCCCGCTAGGTAACCTAGACAGTCCAAGTGCCCGCTAGTTAACCTACATAGTCCAAGTGCCCGATAGGGAACCTACATAATCCAAGTGCCAGCTAGGGAACCTACATAGTCCAACTGCCCGCTAGGCAACCTACATAGACCAAATGCCCGTTATTTAACCTAGATAGTCAAAGTGCCTGCTAGGTAACCTAGATAGTCCAAGTGCCCGCTACGTAACCTACATAGTCCAAGTTCCCGCTTGGTAACCTTAATAGTCCAAATGCCCTCTTGGAAAACTACATAGTCCAACGGCCCGCTAGATAACCTAGATAGTCCAAGTGCCTGCTAGTAAACCTACATAATGCATGGGCCCGCTAGTCAACCAACATAGTGCAAGGGCCCGCTAGTTAACCTAGATCGTGCAAGTGTCCGCTAGTTAACCTACATAGTCCAAGTGCCCGCTAGTTAACCTAGATAGTCCAAGTGCCCGCTAGGTAACCTAGATAGTCCAAGTGCCCTCTAGTTAACCTAGATCGTCCAAGTGCCCGCTAGTTATCCTACATAGTCCCAGAGCCCTTTAGTTAACCTACATAGTCCAAGGTCAGCTAGTTAACCTAGATAGTCCAAGTGCTCGCTAGTTAACCTACATAGTACAAGGGCCCGCTAGTTGACCTACATAGTCCATGTGCCCACAAGTTAACCTAGATAGGTCAAGTGCCTGGTAGGTAACCAAAGTAGTCCAAATGTCTGATAGGGATCCTACATAGTCCAAGTGCCCGCTAGTTAACCTAGTTAGTCCAAGTGCCCGCTAGGGATCCTTCATAATCCAAGTGCCCGCTAGTTAACCTAGATAGTCCTAGTGCCCGTTAGTTACCTAGATAGTCCAGTGCCCCCTAGGGGATGTACATAATCCATGTGCCTGCTAGGTAACCTAGATAGTCCAAGTGCGCGTTAGGCTATGTACATAGTCAAAGTGCCTGCTAGGAAACCTAGATAGTCCAAGAGCCCGCTAGTTAACCTACATATTCCAAGGGCCCGCTAGTTAACCTACATAGTCCAAGGTCTGCTAGTTAACCGAGATAGTCAAAGTGCCCGCTAGGTAACCTAGACAATCCAAGTGCCCGTTAGGTTACCTACATAGTCCAAGTGCCCGTTCGTTAACCTAGATAGTCCATGTGCCCGCTAGGTAACCTACATAGTCCAAGGGCCTGCTAGGTAACCAAGATAGTCCAAGTGCCCGCTAGGTAACCTCGATAGTCCAAGTCCGCGCAAGTTAACCTAGATAGTCCAAGTGCCTGCTAGGTAACCTACATTGTCCAAGTTCCCGCTAGGTAACCTAGATAGTCCAAGTGCCCGTTACCTAACCTAGATTGTCCAAGTGCCCGCTAGGCAACATACATATTCCAAGTGCCCGTTCGTTAACCTAGAAGTCCTAGTGCCCGCTATGTAACCTAGACAGTCCAAGTGCCCGCTAGGTTACCTGCATAGTCCAAGTGCCTGTTCGTTAACCTAGATAGTCCAAGGGCCCGCTAGTAACCTAGATAGTCCAAGGGCTCGCTTGTTAACTTTGATTGTCCAAGTGCCCGTTAGTTAACCTAGATCGTCCAAGTGTCCTCTAGTTAACCTACATAGTCCAAGTGCCCGCTAGGTAACCTACATAGTGCAAGTGTCTGCTAGGTAACCTACATAGTCCAAGTGCCCGCTAGTTAACCTAGATAGTCCAAGTGCCCGCTAGGTAACCTAGATAGTGCAATTGCCCGCTAGTTAACCTCCATAGTCCAAGGGCCTGCTAGGTACCCTAGATAGTCCAAGTGCCTGCTAGGTAACCTACATAGTCCAAGTGCCCGCTAGGTAACCTACATAGTGCAAGTGTCCGCTAGTTAACCTAGATCGTCCAATTGTCCGCTAGTTAACCTACATAGTCCAAGTTCCCGCTAGATAACCTAGATAGTCCAAGTGCCCGTTCGGTAACCTAGATAGTCCAAGTGGCCTTTAGGGAATCTAGATAGTCCAAGTGCCCACTAGGGAACCTACATAGTCCAATTGCCCGTTCTGGAACATACATAGTCCAAGTGCCCGCTAGTTAACCTAGATAGTCCAAGTGCCCGCTAGGTAACCTATATAGTCCAAATGCCCGCTAGGGAACCCACATAGTCCAAGTGCCTGCTAGGTAACCTAGATAGTCCAAGTGCCCGCTTGTTAACCTAGATAGTCCAAGTGCCCCTAGGTAACCTAGATAGTCCAACAGCCCGGTAGGTAACCTACATACTCCAAGTACCCGCTAGGTAACGTAGATAGTTCAAGTGCCAGCTAGGTAACCTAGATAGTCCAAGTGCCCGCTAGGTAACCTACAACTTCTAAGTGCCCGCTAAGGAATCTATATAGGCCAAATGCCCGCTAGGGAGCCTACATAATCCAAATGCCCGCTAGGTAACCTAGATAGTCCAAGTGCCCGCTAGGTAACCTACATAGTCCAAATGCCCTCTAGTTAACCCACATAGTCCAAGTACCCGCTAGGGAATTTACATAGTCCAAGGGCCCGCTAGGGAACCTACATAGTCCAAGTGCCCGTGTGTTAACCTAGATAGTCCATGTGCCCGCTAGGTAACCTAGATAGTCCAAGGGCCCGCTAGTTAACCTACATAGTTCAAGGTTTCGCTTGTTAACTTTCATAGTCCAAGTGCCCATTAGTTAACCTAGATCGTCCTATTGCCCGCTAGTTAACCTAGATCGTCCAAGTGTCCTCTAGTTAACCTACATAGTCCAAGTGCCCGCTAAGTTAACCTAGACAGTCCAAGTGCACGCTAGTTAACCTACATAGTCCAAGTGCCCGATAGGGAACCTACATAATCTAAGTGCCCGCTAGGCAACCTACATAGTCCAAGTGCCCGTTAGTTAACCTTGATAGTCAAAATGCCTGCTAGGTAACCTAGATAGTCCAAGAGCCCGCTAGGTAACCTAGATAGTCCAAATGCCCGCTAGGGACACTACATAGTCCAAGTGCCCGCTAGTTAGCCTAGATAGTCCAAGTGCCTGCTGGTAAACCTACATAATCTATGGGACCGCTAGTTAACCTACATAGTACAAGTGCCCGCTAGGCAACCTAGATAGTCCAAGTGCCCGCTAAGGAACCTACATAGTCCAAGTGCACGCTAGTTAACCTAGATAGTCCAAGTGCCCGCTAGGTAACCTAGATAGTCCAAGTGCCTGCTAGGTAACCGACATAGTGCAAGCGTCCGCTAGTTAACCTACATATTCCAAGTGCCCGCTAGTTAAAATAGATAGTCCAAGTGCCCGCTAGGGAACATACATAGTCCAAGTGCCCGCTAGGGTACGTATATACTCCAAGTGCCCGCTAGGGAACGTACATAGTCTATGTGCCTGCTAGGTAACTTAGATAGTGCAAGTGCCTGAAAGTTAACCTAGATAGTTCTAGTACCCGCTAGGTAACCTCGATCGTTCAAGGGCCCCCTAGTTAACCTACATAATCCAAGTGTCCGCTAGATAACCTAGATAGTCCAAGTGCCCGTTCGGTAACCTACATAGTCCAAGTGCCCTTTAGGAAACTTAGATAGTCCAAAGGCCCGCTAGTAAACCTACATAGTCCATGGGCCCGCTAGTTAACCTACATAGTGCAAGTGTCCGCTAGTTAACCTACATATTCCAAGTGCCCGCTAGTTAACCTACATAATCTAAGTGCCCGTTAGCTAACCTAGATAGTCCAAGGGCCCACTAGTTGACCTACATAGTCCAAGTGCCAGCTAGATAACCTAGATAGTACAAGTGCCCACTAGGGAACCTAGATAGTCCAAGTGCCTGTTAGCTAACCTAGATAGTCCAAGTGGCGGCTAGGTAACCTACATAGTTTAAGTGTCCGTTCGTTAACCTAGATAATCCAAGTGCCCGCTAGGTAACCTAGACAGTCCAAGTGCCCGCTAGTTAACCTAGATAGTCCAAGTGCCCGATAGGGAACCTACATAATCCAAGTGCCAGCTAGGGAACCTACATAGTCCAAGTGCCCGCTAGGCAACCTACATAGTCCAAGTGCCCGTTATTTAACCTAGATAGTCAAAGTGCCTGCTAGGTAACCTAGATAGTCCATGTGCCCGCTACGTAACCTACATAGTCCAAGTTCCCGCTTGGTAACCTTAATAGTCCAAATGCCCTCTAGGAAAACTACATAGTCCAAGGGCCCGCTAGATAACCTAGATAGTCCAAGTGCCTGCTAGTAAACCTACATAATCCATGGGCCCGCTAGTTAACCTACATAGTGCAAGTGCCCGCTAGTTAACCTAGATAGTCCAAGTGCCCGCTAGGTAACCTACAAAATCTAAGTTCTCACTAGGTTATCTATATAGTCCAAATGCCCGCTAGGGAACCTACGTAGTCCAAGTACCCACTAGGTAACCTAGATAGTCCAAGTGCCCTCTAGTTAACCTAGATCGTCCAAGTGCCCGCTAGTTATCCTACATAGTCCAAGAGCCCTTTAGTTAACCTACATAGTCCAAGGTCCGCTAGTTAACCTAGATAGTCCAAGTGCTCGCTAGTTAACCTATATAGTACAAGGGCCCGCTAGTTGACCTAGATAGTCCAAGTGCCCACAAGTTAACCTAGATAGTTCAAGTGCCAGGTAGGTAACCAAAGTAGTCTAAATGTCCGATAGGGATATTACATAGTCCATGTGCCCTCTAGTTAACCTAGATAGTCCAAGTGCCCGCTAGGGATCCTTCATAATCCAAGTGCCTGCTAGGTAACCTAGATAGTCCAAGTGCTCGCTAGTTAACCTAGATAGTCCTAGTGCCCGTTAGTTATCTAGATAGTTCAAGTGCCCACTAGGGGACGTACATAATCCATGTGCCTCCTAGGTAACCTAGATAGTCCAAGTGCGCGCTAGGGTATGTACATAGTCCAGGTGCCTGCTAGGAAACCTAGATAGTCCAAGAGCCCGCTAGTTAACCTACATTTTCCAAGGGCCCGCTAGTTAACCTACATAGTCGAAGGTCTGCTAGTTAACCTAGATAGTCAAAGTGCCCGCTAGGTAACCTAGACAATCCAAGTGCCCGTTAGGTTACCTACATAGTCCAAGTGCCCGTTCGTTAACCTAGATAGTCCAAGGGCCCGCTAGGTAACCCACATAGTCCAAGGGCCCGCTAGGTAACCTAGATAGTCCAAGTGCCCGCTAGGTAACCTCGATAGTCCAAGTCCGCGCAAGTTAACCTAGATAGTCCAAGTGCCTGCTAGGTAACCTACATTGTCCAAGTTCCCGCTAGGTAACCTAGATAGTCCAAGTGCCCGTTACCTAACCTAGATTGTCCAAGTGCCCGCTAGGCAACATACATATTCCAAGTGCCCGTTCGTTAACCTAGAAGTCCAAGTGCCCGCTATGTAACCTAGACAGTCCAAGTGCCCGCTAGGTTACCTGCATATTCCAAGTGCCTGTTCGTTAACCTACATATTCCAAGTGCCCGCTAGTTAACCTAGATAGTCCAAGTGCCCGCTAGGGATCCCTCATAATCCAAGTGCCTGCTAGGTAACCTAGATAGTCCAAGTGCCCGCTAGTTAACCTAGATAGTCCTAGTGCCCACTAGGGGACGTACATAGTCCATGTCCCTGCTAGGTAACCTAGATAGTCCAAGTGGGCGCTAGGCTATGTACATAGTCCAAGTGCCTGCTAGGAAACCTAGATAGTCCAAGAGCCCGCTAGGTAACCTACATAGTCCAAAGGCCCGCTAGTTAACCTACATAGTCCAAGGTCTGCAAGTTGACCTAGATAATCAAAGTGCCCGCTAGGTAACCTAGACAGTCCAAGTGCCCGTTAGGTTACCTACATAGTCCAAGTGCCCATTCGTTAACCTAGATAGTCCAAGTGCCCGCTACGTAACCTACATAGTCCAAGGGCCCGCTAGGTAAGCTAGATAGTCCAAGTGCCCGCTAGGTAACCTCGATAGTCCAAGTGCGCGCTAGTTAACCTAGATAGTCCAAGTGCCTGCTAGGTAACCTAGATAGTCCAAGTGCCCGTTACCTAACCTAGATTGTCCAAGTGCCCGCTAGGCAACATACATTTTCCAAGTGCCCGTTCGTTAACCTAGAAGCCCAAGTGCCCGCTCTGTAACCTAGACAGTCCAAGTGCCCGCTAGGTTACCTGCATAGTCCAAGTGCCTGTACGTTAACCTACATAGTCCAAGTGCCCGCTAGGGAACCTATATATTCCAAGTGCTATCTAGGTAACCTAGATAGTCCAAGGGCCCGCTAGTTAACCTAGATAGTCCAAGGGCTCGCTTGTTAACTTTGATTGTCCAAGTGCCCGTTAGTTAACCTAGATCTTCCAAGTGCCCGCTAGTTAACCTAGATCGTCCAAATGTCCTCTAGTTAACCTACATAGTCCAAATGCCCGCTAGGTAACCTACATAGTGCAAGTGTCTGCTAGGTAACCTACATAGACCAAGTGCCCGCTAGTTAACCTAGATAGTCCAAGTGCCCGCTAGGTAACCTACATAGTCCAAGTGCCCATTCGTTAACCTAGATAGTCCAAGTGCCCGCTACGTAACCTACATAGTCCAAGGGCCCGCTAGGTAAGCTAGATAGTCCAAGTGCCCGCTAGGTAACCTCGATAGTCCAAGTGCGCGCTAGTTAACCTAGATAGTCCAAGTGCCTGCTAGGTAACCTACATTGTCCAAGTTCCCGCTAGGTAACCAAGATAGTCCAAGTGCCCGTTACCTAACCTAGATTGTCCAAGTGCCCGCTAGGCAACATACATATTCCAAGTGCCCGTTCGTTAACCTAGAAGTCCAAGTGCCCGCTATGTAACCTAGACAGTCAAAGTGCCCGCTAGGTTACCTGCATAGTCCAAGTGCCTGTACGTTAACCTACATAGTCCAAGTGCCCTCTAGGGAACCTGTATATTCCAAGTGCTATCTAGGTAACCTAGATAGTCCAAGGGCCCGCTAGTTAACCTAGATAGTCCAAGGGCTCGCTTGTTAACTTTGATTGTCCAAGTGCCCGTTAGTTAACCTAGATCGTCCAAGTGTCCTCTAGTTAACCTACATAGTCCAAGTGCCCGCTAGGTAACCTACATAGTGCAAGTGTCTGCTAGGTAACCTACATAGTCCAAGTGCCCGCTAGTCAACCTAGATAGTCCAAGTGCCCGCTAGGTAACCTAGATAGTGCAATTGCCCGCTAGTTAACCTCCATAGTCCAAGGGCCTGCTAGGTACCCTAGATAGTCCAAGTGCCTGCTAGGTAACCTACATAGTCCAAGTGCCCGCTAGGTAACCTACATAGTGCAAGTGTCCGCTAGTTAACCTAGATCGTCCAATTGTCCGCTAGTTAACCTACATAGTCCAAGTTCCCGCTAGATAACCTAGATAGTCCAAGTGCCCGTTCGGTAACCTAGATAGTCCAAGTGGCCTTTAGGGAATCTAGATAGTCCAAGTGCCCACTAGGGAACCTACATAGTCCAATTGCCCGCTCTGGAACATACATAGTCCAAGTGCCCGCTAGTTAACCTAGATAGTCCAATTGCCCGCTAGGTTACCTATATAGTCCAAATGCCCGCTAGGGAACCCACATAGTCCAAGTGCCTGCTAGGTAACCTAGATAGTCCAAGTGCCCGCTTGTTAACCTAGATAGTCCAAGTGCCCCTAGGTAACCTAGATAGTCCAACAGCCCGGTAGGTAACCTACATACTCCAAGTACCCGCTAGGTAACGTAGATAGTTCAAGTGCCAGCTAGGTAACCTAGATAGTCCAAGTGCCCGCTAGGTAACCTACAACTTCTAAGTGCCCGCTAAGGAATCTATATAGGCCAAATGCCCGCTAGGGAGCCTACATAATCCAAATGCCCGCTAGGTAACCTAGATAGTCCAAGTGCCCGCTAGGTAACCTACATAGTCCAAATGCCCTCTAGTTAACCCACATAGTCCAAGTACCCGCTAGGGAATTTACATAGTCCAAGGGCCCGCTAGGGAACCTACATAGTCCAAGTGCCCGTGTGTTAACCTAGATAGTCCATGTGCCCGCTAGGTAACCTAGATAGTCCAAGGGCCCGCTAGTTAACCTACATAGTTCAAGGTTTCGCTTGTTAACTTTCATAGTCCAAGTGCCCATTAGTTAACCTAGATCGTCCTATTGCCCGCTAGTTAACCTAGATCGTCCAAGTGTCCTCTAGTTAACCTACATAGTCCAATTGCCCGCTAAGTTAACCTAGACAGTCCAAGTGCACGCTAGTTATCCTACATAGTCCAAGTGCCCGATAGGGAACCTACATAATCTAAGTGCCCGCTAGGCAACCTACATAGTCCAAGTGCCCGTTAGTTAACCTTGATAGTCAAAATGCCTGCTAGGTAACCTAGATAGTCCAAGAGCCCGCTAGGTAACCTAGATAGTCCAAATGCCCGCTAGGGACACTACATAGTCCAAGTGCCCGCTAGTTAGCCTAGATAGTCCAAGTGCCTTCTGGTAAACCTACATAATCTATGGGACCGCTAGTTAACCTACATAGTACAAGTGCCCGCTAGGCAACCTAGATAGTCCAAGTGCCCGCTAAGGAACCTACATAGTCCAAGTGCACGCTAGTTAACCTAGATAGTCCAAGTGCCCGCTAGGTAACCTAGATAGTCCAAGTGCCTGCTAGGTAACCGACATAGTGCAAGCGTCCGCTAGTTAACCTACATATTCCAAGTGCCCGCTAGTTAAAATAGATAGTCCAAGTGCCCGCTAGGGAACGTACATAGTCCAAGTGCCCGCTAGGGTACGTATATACTCCAAGTGCCCGCTAGGGAACGTACATAGTCTATGTGCCTGCTAGGTAACTTAGATAGTGCAAGTGCCTGAAAGTTAACCTAGATAGTTCTAGTACCCGCTAGGTAACCTCGATCGTTCAAGGGCCCCCTAGTTAACCTACATAATCCAAGTGTCCGCTAGATAACCTAGATAGTCCAAGTGCCCGTTCGGTAACCTACATAGTCCAAGTGCCCTTTAGGAAACTTAGATAGTCCAAAGGCCCGCTAGTAAACCTACATAGTCCATGGGCCCGCTAGTTAACCTACATAGTGCAAGTGTCCGCTAGTTAACCTACATATTCCAAGTGCCCGCTAGTTAACCTACATAATCTAAGTGCCCGTTAGCTAACCTAGATAGTCCAAGGGCCCACTAGTTGACCTACATAGTCCAAGTGCCAGCTAGATAACCTAGATAGTACAAGTGCCCACTAGGGAACCTAGATAGTCCAAGTGCCTGTTAGCTAACCTAGATAGTCCAAGTGGCGGCTAGGTAACCTACATAGTTTAAGTGTCCGTTCGTTAACCTAGATAATCCAAGTGCCCGCTAGGTAACCTAGACAGTCCAAGTGCCCGCTAGTTAACCTAGATAGTCCAAGTGCCCGATAGGGAACCTACATAATCCAAGTGCCAGCTAGGGAACCTACATAGTCCAAGTGCCCGCTAGGCAACCTACATAGTCCAAGTGCCCGTTATTTAACCTAGATAGTCAAAGTGCCTGCTAGGTAACCTAGATAGTCCATGTGCCCGCTACGTAACCTACATAGTCCAAGTTCCCGCTTGGTAACCTTAATAGTCCAAATGCCCTCTAGGAAAACTACATAGTCCAAGGGCCCGCTAGATAACCTAGATAGTCCAAGTGCCTGCTAGTAAACCTACATAATCCATGGGCCCGCTAGTTAACCTACATAGTGCAAGTGCCCGCTAGTTAACCTAGATAGTCCAAGTGCCCGCTAGGTAACCTACAAAATCTAAGTTCTCACTAGGTTATCTATATAGTCCAAATGCCCGCTAGGGAACCTACGTAGTCCAAGTACCCACTAGGTAACCTAGATAGTCCAAGTGCCCTCTAGTTAACCTAGATCGTCCAAGTGCCCGCTAGTTATCCTACATAGTCCAAGAGCCCTTTAGTTAACCTACATAGTCCAAGGTCCGCTAGTTAACCTAGATAGTCCAAGTGCTCGCTAGTTAACCTATATAGTACAAGGGCCCGCTAGTTGACCTAGATAGTCCAAGTGCCCACAAGTTAACCTAGATAGTTCAAGTGCCAGGTAGGTAACCAAAGTAGTCTAAATGTCCGATAGGGATATTACATAGTCCATGTGCCCTCTAGTTAACCTAGATAGTCCAAGTGCCCGCTAGGGATCCTTCATAATCCAAGTGCCTGCTAGGTAACCTAGATAGTCCAAGTGCTCGCTAGTTAACCTAGATAGTCCTAGTGCCCATTAGTTATCTAGATAGTTCAAGTGCCCACTAGGGGACGTACATAATCCATGTGCCTCCTAGGTAACCTAGATAGTCCAAGTGCGCGCTAGGGTATGTACATAGTCCAGGTGCCTGCTAGGAAACCTAGATAGTCCAAGAGCCCGCTGGTTAACCTACATTTTCCAAGGGCCCGCTAGTTAACCTACATAGTCGAAGGTCTGCTAGTTAACCTAGATAGTCAAAGTGCCCGCTAGGTAACCTAGACAATCCAAGTGCCCGTTAGGTTACCTACATAGTCCAAGTGCCCGTTCGTTAACCTAGATAGTCCAAGGGCCCGCTAGGTAACCCACATAGTCCAAGGGCCCGCTAGGTAACCTAGATAGTCCAAGTGCCCGCTAGGTAACCTCGATAGTCCAAGTCCGCGCAAGTTAACCTAGATAGTCCAAGTGCCTGCTAGGTAACCTACATTGTCCAAGTTCCCGCTAGGTAACCTAGATAGTCCAAGTGCCCGTTACCTAACCTAGATTGTCCAAGTGCCCGCTAGGCAACATACATATTCCAAGTGCCCGTTCGTTAACCTAGAAGTCCAAGTGCCCGCTATGTAACCTAGACAGTCCAAGTGCCCGCTAGGTTACCTGCATATTCCAAGTGCCTGTTCGTTAACCTACATATTCCAAGTGCCCGCTAGTTAACCTAGATAGTCCAAGTGCCCGCTAGGGATCCCTCATAATCCAAGTGCCTGCTAGGTAACCTAGATAGTCCAAGTGCCCGCTAGTTAACCTAGATAGTCCTAGTGCCCACTAGGGGACGTACATAGTCCATGTCCCTGCTAGGTAACCTAGATAGTCCAAGTGGGCGCTAGGCTATGTACATAGTCCAAGTGCCTGCTAGGAAACCTAGATAGTCCAAGAGCCCGCTAGGTAACCTACATAGTCCAAAGGCCCGCTAGTTAACCTACATAGTCCAAGGTCTGCAAGTTGACCTAGATAATCAAAGTGCCCGCTAGGTAACCTAGACAGTCCAAGTGCCCGTTAGGTTACCTACATAGTCCAAGTGCCCATTCGTTAACCTAGATAGTCCAAGTGCCCGCTACGTAACCTACATAGTCCAAGGGCCCGCTAGGTAAGCTAGATAGTCCAAGTGCCCGCTAGGTAACCTCGATAGTCCAAGTGCGCGCTAGTTAACCTAGATAGTCCAAGTGCCTGCTAGGTAACCTAGATAGTCCAAGTGCCCGTTACCTAACCTAGATTGTCCAAGTGCCCGCTAGGCAACATACATTTTCCAAGTGCCCGTTCGTTAACCTAGAAGCCCAAGTGCCCGCTCTGTAACCTAGACAGTCCAAGTGCCCGCTAGGTTACCTGCATAGTCCAAGTGCCTGTACGTTAACCTACATAGTCCAAGTGCCCGCTAGGGAACCTATATATTCCAAGTGCTATCTAGGTAACCTAGATAGTCCAAGGGCCCGCTAGTTAACCTAGATAGTCCAAGGGCTCGCTTGTTAACTTTGATTGTCCAAGTGCCCGTTAGTTAACCTAGATCTTCCAAGTGCCCGCTAGTTAACCTAGATCGTCCAAATGTCCTCTAGTTAACCTACATAGTCCAAATGCCCGCTAGGTAACCTACATAGTGCAAGTGTCTGCTAGGTAACCTACATAGACCAAGTGCCCGCTAGTTAACCTAGATAGTCCAAGTGCCCGCTAGGTAACCTACATAGTCCAAGTGCCCATTCGTTAACCTAGATAGTCCAAGTGCCCGCTACGTAACCTACATAGTCCAAGGGCCCGCTAGGTAAGCTAGATAGTCCAAGTGCCCGCTAGGTAACCTCGATAGTCCAAGTGCGCGCTAGTTAACCTAGATAGTCCAAGTGCCTGCTAGGTAACCTACATTGTCCATGTTCCCGCTAGGTAACCAAGATAGTCCAAGTGCCCGTTACCTAACCTAGATTGTCCAAGTGCCCGCTAGGCAACATACATATTCCAAGTGCCCGTTCGTTAACCTAGAAGTCCAAGTGCCCGCTATGTAACCTAGACAGTCAAAGTGCCCGCTAGGTTACCTGCATAGTCCAAGTGCCTGTACGTTAACCTACATAGTCCAAGTGCCCTCTAGGGAACCTGTATATTCCAAGTGCTATCTAGGTAACCTAGATAGTCCAAGGGCCCGCTAGTTAACCTAGATAGTCCAAGGGCTCGCTTGTTAACTTTGATTGTCCAAGTGCCCGTTAGTTAACCTAGATCGTCCAAGTGTCCTCTAGTAAACCTACATAGTCCAAGTGCCCGCTAGGTAACCTACATAGTGCAAGTGTCTGCTAGGTAACCTACATAGTCCAAGTGCCCGCTAGTCAACCTAGATAGTCCAAGTGCCCGCTAGGTAACCTAGATAGTGCAATTGCCCGCTAGTTAACCTCCATAGTCCAAGTGCCTGCTAGGTACCCTAGATAGTCCAAGTGCCTGCTAGGTAACCTACATAGTCCAAGTGCCCGCTAGGTAACCTACATAGTGCAAGTGTCCGCTAGTTAACCTAGATCGTCCAATTGTCCGCTAGTTAACCTACATAGTCCAAGTTCCCGCTAGATAACCTAGATAGTCCAAGTGCCCGTTCGGTAACCTAGATAGTCCAAGTGGCCTTTAGGGAATCTAGATAGTCCAAGTGCCCACTAGGGAACCTACATAGTCCAATTGCCCGCTCTGGAACATACATAGTCCAAGTGCCCGCTAGTTAACCTAGATAGTCCAATTGCCCGCTAGGTAACCTATATAGTCCAAATGCCCGCTAGGGAACCCACATAGTCCAAGTGCCTGCTAGGTAACCTAGATAGTCCAAGTGCCCGCTTGTTAACCTAGATAGTCCAAGTGCCCGCTAGGTAACCTAGACAGTCCAAGTGCCCGCTAGTTAACCTAGATAGTCCAAGTGCCCGATAGGGAACCTACATAATCCAAGTGCCAGCTAGGGAACCTACATAGTCCAAGTGCCCGCTAGGCAACCTACATAGTCCAAGTGCCCGTTATTTAACCTAGATAGTCAAAGTGCCTGCTAGGTAACCTAGATAGTCCAAGTGCCCGCAACGTAACCTACATAGTCCAAGGTCCCGCTTGGTAACCTTAATAGTCCAAATGCCCTCTAGGAAAACTACATAGTCCAAGGGCCCGCTAGATAACCTAGATAGTCCAAGTGCCTGCTAGTAAACCTACATAATCCATGGGCCCGCTAGTTAACCTACATAGTGCAAGTGCCCGCTAGTTAACCTAGATAGTCCAAGTGCCCGCTAGGTAACCTACAAAATCTAAGTTCTCACTAGGTTATCTATATAGTCCAAATGCCCGCTAGGGAACCTACGTAGTCCAAGTACCCGCTAGGTAACCTAGATAGTCCAAGTGCCCTCTAGTTAACCTAGATCGTCCAAGTGCCCGCTAGTTATCCTACATAGTCCAAGAGCCCTTTAGTTAACCTACATAGTCCAAGGTCCGCTAGTTAACCTAGATAGTCCAAGTGCTCGCTAGTTAACCTACAGAGTACAAGGGCCCGCTAGTTGACCTAGATAGTCCAAGTGCCCACAAGTTAACCTAGATAGTTCAAGTGCCAGGTAGGTAACCAAAGTAGTCTAAATGTCCGATAGGGATATTACATAGTCCATGTGCCCTCTAGTTAACCTAGATAGTCCAAGTGCCCGCTAGGGATCCTTCATAATCCAAGTGCCTGCTAGGTAACCTAGATAGTCCAAGTGCCCGCTAGTTAACCTAGATAGTCCTAGTGCCCGTTAGTTATCTAGATACTTCAAGTGCCTACTAGGGGACGTACATAATCCATGTGCCTGCTAGGTAACCTAGATAGTCCAAGTGCGCGCTAGGGTATGTACATAGTCCAGGTGCCTGCTAGGAAACCTAGATAGTCCAAGAGCCCGCTAGTTAACCTACATTTTCCAAGGGCCCGCTAGTTAACCTACATAGTCCAAGGTCTGCTAGTTAACCTAGATAGTCAAAGTGCCCGCTAGGTAACCTAGACAGTCCAAGTGCCCGTTAGGTTACCTACATAGTCCAAGTGCCCGTTCGTTAACCTAGATAGTCCAAGGGCCCGCTAGGTAACCCACATAGTCCAAGGGCCCGCTAGGTAACCTAGATAGTCCAAGTGCCCGCTAGGTAACCTCGATAGTCCATATCCGCGCTAGTTAACCTAGATAGTCCAAGTGCCTGCTAGGTAACCTACATTGTCCAAGTTCCCGCTAGGTAACCTAGATAGTCCAAGTGCCCGTTACCTAACCTAGATTGTCCAAGTGCCCGCTAGGCAACATACATATTCCAAGTGCCCGTTCGTTAACCTAGAAGTCCAAGTGCCCGCTATGTAACCTAGACAGTCCAAGTGCCCGCTAGGTTACCTGCATATTCCAAGTGCCTGTTCGTTAACCTACATATTCCAAGTGCCCGCTAGTTAACCTAGATAGTCCAAGTGCCCGCTAGGGATCCCTCATAATCCAAGTGCCTGCTAGGTAACCTAGATAGTCCAAGTGCCCGCTAGTTAACCTAGATAGTCCTAGTGCCCACTAGGGGACGTACATAGTCCATGTCCCTGCTAGGTAACCTAGATAGTCCAAGTGGGCGCTAGGCTATGTACATAGTCCAAGTGCCTGCTAGGAAACCTAGATAGTCCAAGAGCCCGCTAGGTAACCTACATAGTCCAAAGGCCCGCTAGTTAACCTACATAGTCCAAGGTCTGCAAGTTAACCTAGATAATCAAAGTGCCCGCTAGGTAACCTAGACAGTCCAAGTGCCCGCTAGGTTACCTACATAGTCCAAGTGCCCATTCGTTAACCTAGATAGTCCAAGTGCCCGCTACGTAACCTACATAGTCCAAGGGCCCGCTAGGTAAGCTAGATAGTCCAAGTGCCCGCTAGGTAACCTCGATAGTCCAAGTGCGCGCTAGTTAACCTAGATAGTCCAAGTGCCTGCTAGGTAACCTAGATAGTCCAAGTGCCCGTTACCTAACCTAGATTGTCCAAGTGCCCGCTAGGCAACATACATTTTCCAAGTGCCCGTTCGTTAACCTAGAAGTCCAAGTGCCCGCTATGTAACCTAGACAGTCCAAGTGCCCGCTAGGTTACCTGCATAGTCCAAGTGCCTGTACGTTAACCTACATAGTCCAAGTGCCCGCTAGGGAACCTATATATTCCAAGTGCTATCTAGGTAACCTAGATAGTCCAAGGGCCCGCTAGTTAACCTAGATAGTCCAAGGGCTCGCTTGTTAACTTTGATTGTCCAAGTGCCCGTTAGTTAACCTAGATCGTCCAAGTGCCCGCTAGTTAACCTAGATCGTCCAAGTGCCCGCTAGTTAACCTAGATCGTCCAAGTGTCCTCTAGTTAACCTACATAGTCCAAATGCCCGCTAGGTAACCTACATAGTGCAAGTGTCTGCTAGGTAACCTACATAGACCAAGTGCCCGCTAGTTAACCTAGATAGTCCAAGTGCCCGCTAGGTAACCTAGAGAGTGCAAGTGCCCGCTAGTTAACCTTCATAGTCCAAGTGCCTGCTAGGTAACCTAGATAGTCCAAGGGCCTGCTAGTTAACCTACATAGTCCAAGTTCCCCCTAGGTAACCTACATAGTGCAAGTGTCCGCTAGTTAACCTAGATCGTCCACTTGTCCGCTAGTTAACCTACATAGTCCAAGTTCCAGCTAGGTAACCTAGATAGTCCAAGTGCCCGTTCTGTAACCTAGATAGTCCAAGTGGCCTTTAGGGAATCTAGATAGTCCAAGTGCCCACTAGGGAACCTATAGTCCAATTGCCCGCTCTGGAACATACATAGTCCAAGTGCCCCCTAGTTAACCTAGATAGTCCAAGTGCCCGCTAGGTAACCTATATATTCCAAATGCCCGCTAGGGAACCCACATAGTCCAAGTACCCGCTAGGTAACGTAGATAGTTCAAGTGCCAGCTAGGTAACCTAGACAGTCCAAGTGCCCGCTAGGTAACCTACAATCTCTAAGTGCCCGCTAAGGAATCTATATAGGCCAAATGCCCGCTAGGGAGCCTACATAATCCAAATGCCCGCTAGGTAACCTAATAGTCCAAGTGCCCGCTAGGTAACCTACATATTCCAAATGCCCTCTAGTTAACCCACATAGTCCAAGTACCCGCTAGGGAATTTACATAGTCCAAGGGCCCGCTAGGGAACCTACATAGTCCAAGTGCCCGTGTGTTAACCTAGATAGTCCATGTGCCCGCTAGGTAACCTAGATAGTCCAACAGCCCGCTAGGTAACCTACATACTCCAAGAACCTGCTAGGCTACGTAGATAGTCCAAATGCCCGCTAGGTAACCTACAAAGTCTAAGTGCCCGCTAGGTTATCTATATAGTCCAAATGCCCGCTAGGAACCTACATAGTCCAAGTGCCCGCTACGTAACCTAGATAGTCCAAGTGCCCTCTAGTTAACCTAGATCGTCCAAGTGCCCGCTAGTTATCCTACATAGTCCAAGAGCCCTTTAGTTAACCTACATAGTCCAAGGTCCGCTAGTTAATCTAGATAGTCCAAGTGCTCGCTAGTTAACCTACATAGTACAAGGGCCCGCTAGTTGACCTAGATAGTCCAAGTGCCCACAAGTTAACCTAGATAGGTCAAGTGCCTGTTAGGTAACCAAAGTAGTCCAAATGTCCAATAGGGATCCTACATAGTGCAAGTGCCCGCAAGGTAACCTACATAGTCCAAGTGCCCGTTCATCAACCTGGATAGTCCAAGTGCCCGCTAGGTAACCTAGACTGTCCAAGTGCCCGCTAGGTTACCTACATAGTCCATGTGCCCCTTCGTTAACCTAGATAGTCCAAGTGCCCGCTAGGAAACCTACATAGTCCAAGGGCCGACTTGGTAACATAGATAGTCCAAGTGCCCACTAGATAACCTACATAGTCCAAGTGCCTACTAGGTAAACTACATAGTCGAAGTGCCCGTTCGTTAAACTACATAGTCCAAGTGCCCGCTAGTTAACGTAGATTGCCCAAGTGCCCTCTAGGGAACTACATAATCCAAGGGCCCACTAGTTAACCTAGACAGTCCAAGTACCCTATAGGGAACCTTCATAGTTCAAGTGCCCGCTAGGGAACCCACATATTCCAAGTGCTCGCTAGGCAACCTACATAGTCCAAGTGCCCGTTAGTTAACCTAGATAGTCAAATTGCCTGCTAGGTAACCTAAATAGTCCAAGTGCCCGCTAGGGAACCTAGATAGTCCAATTGCCCTTTAGCTAACCTAGATAGTCGAAGTGTCCGCTAGTTAACCTACATAGTCCAAGTGCCCGTTCATTAACCTAGATAGTCCAAGTGCCCGCTAGGTAACCTAGACAGTCCAAGTGCCTTGTAGTTAACCTATGTAGTCCAAGTGTCCGCTAGGTAACCTACATAGTCCAAGTGCCCACTAGGTAACCTAAATAATCCAAATGCCTGCTAGGGAAACTACATAGTTCAAGTGCCCGCTAGTTAACCTAGATAGTCCAAGTGCCCGCTAGTAAACCTAGATAGTCAAAGGGCCCGCTAGTTTACCTAGATAGTCCAAGTGCCCGCTAGTTAACCTAAATCGTCCAAGTGTCCGCTAGGTAACCTACATACTCCAAGTGCCTGCTAGGTAACCTAGATAGTCCAAGTGCCTGATGAATAACCTACATAGTCCAAGTGCCCGCTTGGTAACCTGGATAGTCCAAGTGCCCGCTAGTTAACCTACCTAGTCCAAGTGCCTTCTAGGGACCCTACATAGTCCACGTGACTGCTAGGGAACCTACATAGTCCAAGTGCCCGTTAGGGAACCTACATAGTACAAGTGCCCGCTAGGTAACCTACATAGTCCAAATACCAGCAAGGAAACCTACATAGTCTAAATGCCCGCTGGGAAACCTACATAATCCAAGTGCCCGCTCTGGAACATACATAGTCAAAGTGCCCGTTAGCTAACCTAGATAGTCCAAGGGCCCGCTAGTTGACCTACATAGTCCAAGTGCCAACTAGGTAACTTGGATAGTACAAGTGCCCGCTAGGGAACCTAGATAGTCCACGTGCCTGTTAGCTAACCTAGATAGTTAAGTGGCAGCTTGGCAACCTACATACTCCAAGTGTCCGTTCATTAACCTAGATAATCCAAGTGCCCGCTAGGTAACCTAGACAGTCCAAGTGCCCGCTAGGTAACCTACATAGTCCAAGTGCCCGTTAGGTAACCTAGATAGTCCAAATGCCCGCTAGGGAACCCACATAGTCCAAGTGCCCGCTAGGGAACTTACATAGTCCAAGGGCCGCTAGGGAACCTACATAGTCCAAGTGCCCGTTAGTTAACCTAGATAGTCCAAGTGCCCGCTAGGTAACCTAGATAGTCCAACAGCCCGGTAGGTAACCTACATATTCCAAGTACCCGCTAGGTAACGTAGATAGTTCAAGTGCCAGTTAGGTAACCTAGATAGTCCAAGTGCCCGCTAGGTAATCTACAACCTCTACAGTGCCCGCTAAGGAATCTATATAGTCCAAATGCCCGCTAGGGAGCCTACATAATCCAAATGCCCGCTAGGTAACCTAGATAGTCCATGTGCCCGCTAGGTAACCTACATAGTCCAAATGCCCTCTAGTTAACCCACATAGTCCATGTGCCCGCTAGGGAACTTACATAGTCCAAGGGCTCGCTAGGGAAACTACATAGTCCAAGTGCCCGTGTGTTAACCTAGATAGTCCATGTGCCCGCTAGGTAACCTATATACTCCAAGAACCTGCTAGGCTACGTAGATAGTTCAAGTGCCAGCTAGGTAACCTAGATAGTCCAAGTGCCCGCTAGGTAACCTACAAAGTCTAAGTGCCCGCTAGGTTATCTATATAGTCCAAATGCCCGCTAGGGAACCTACATAGTCTAAGTGCCCGCTAGGGAACATACATAGTCCAAGTGCCCACTAGGTAACCTAGAGAGTCCAATTGCCCGCTAGTTAACCTAGACAGTCCAAATACCAGATAGAGAACCTACATAGTCCAAGTGTCCGCTAGGGAACCTACATAGTCCAAGTGCTCGCTAGGCAACCTACATAGTCCAATTGTCCGTTAGTTAACCTAGATAGTCCAAGTGCCCGCTAGGTAACCTAGATAGTCCAACAGCCCGGTAGGTAAACTACATACTCCAAGTACCCGCTAGGTAAAGTAGATAGTTCAAGTGCCAGCTAGGTAACCTAGATAGTCCAAGTGCCCGCTAGGTAACCTACAAAGTCCAAGTGCCCGTTACCGAACCTAGATAGTCCACGTGCCCGCTAGGCAACATACATAGTCCAAGTGCACGTTCGTTAACCTAGAAGTCCAAGTGCCCGCTATGTAACCTAGACAGTCCAAGTGCCCGCTAGGTTACCTGCATAGTCCAAGTGCCTGTTCGTTAACCTACATAGTCCAAGTGCCCGCTAGTTAACCTAGATAATCCAAGTGCCCGCTAGGGATCCCTCATAATCCAAGTGCCTGCTAGGTAACCTAGATAGTCCTAGTGCCCACTAGGGGACGTACATAGTCCAAGTCCCTGCTAGGTAACCTAGATAGTCCAAGTGGGCGCTAGGCAAAGTACATAGTCCAAGTGCCTGCTATGAAACCTAGATAGTCCAAGAGCCCGCTAGGTAACCTACATAGTCCAAGGGCCCGCTAGTTAACCTACATAGTCCAAGGTCTGCAAGTTAACCTAGATAATCAAAGTGCCCGCTAGGTAACCTAGACAGTCCAAGTGCCCGTTAGGTTACCTACATAGTCCAAGTGCCCATTCGTTAACCTAGATAGTCCAAGTGCCCGCTACGTAACCTACATAGTCCAAGGGCCCGCTAGGTAAGCTAGATAGTCCAAGTGCCCGCTAGGTAACCTCGATAGTCCAAGTGCGCGCTAGTTAACCTAGATAGTCCAAGTGCCTGCTAGGTAACCTACATTGTCCAAGTTCCCGCTAGGTAACCTAGATAGTCCAAGTGCCCGTTACCTAACCTAGATTGTCCAAGTACCC
This sequence comes from Tenrec ecaudatus, assembly GCF_050624435.1. Classification (NCBI taxonomy): domain Eukaryota; kingdom Metazoa; phylum Chordata; class Mammalia; order Afrosoricida; family Tenrecidae; genus Tenrec; species Tenrec ecaudatus. Next base: position 200,856 of record NW_027459599.1, read on the forward strand.
GCTAGGCAACATACATATTCCAAGTGCCCGTTCGTTAACCTAGAAGTCCAAGTGCCCACTATGTAACCTAGACAGTTCAAGTGCCCGCTAGGTTACCTGCATAGTCCAAGTGCCTGTACGTTAACCTACATAGTCCAAGTGCCCGCTAGGGAACCTATATATTCCTAGTGCTATCTATTTCACCTAGATAGTCCAAGGGCCCGCTAGTTAACCTATATAGTCCAAGGGCTCACTTGTTAACTTTGATTGTCCAAGTGCCCGTTAGTTAACTTAGATCGTCCAAGTGCCCGCTATTAACCTAGATCGTCCAAGTGTCCTCTAGTTAACCTACATAGTCCAAGTGCCCACTAGGTAACCTACATAGTGCAAGTGTCTGCTAGGTAACCTACATAGTCCAAGTGCCCGCTAGTTAACCTAGATAGTCCAAGTGCCCGCTAGGTAACCTAGAGAGTGCAAGTGCCCGCTAGTTAACCTTCATAGTCCAAGTGCCTGCTAGGTAACCTAGATAGTTCAAGGGCCTGCTAGTTAACCTACATAGTCCAAGTGCCCGCTAGGTAACCTACATAGTGCAAGTGTCCGCTAGTTAACCTAGATCGTCCAATTGTCCGCTAGTTAACCTAGATCGTCCAATTGTCCGCTAGTTAACCTACATAGTCCAAGTTCCCGCTAGGTAACCTAGATAGTCCAAGTGCCCGTTCGGTAACCTAGAGAGTCCAAGTGGCCTTTAGGGAATCTAGATAGTCCAAGTGCCCACTAGGGAACCTACATAGTCCAATTGCCCGCTCTGGAACATACATAGTCCAAGTGCCCGCCAGTTAACCTAGATAGTCCAAGTGCCCGCTAGGTAACCTATATAGTCCAAATGCCCGCTAGGGAACCCACATAGTCCAAGCGCCCGCTAGTTAACCTAGATAGTCCAAGTGCCCGCTTGTTAACCTAGATAGTCCAATTGCCCCTAGGTAACCTAGATAGTCCAACAGCCCGGTAGGTAACCTACATACTCCAAGTACCCGCTAGGTAACGTAGATAGTTCAAGTGCCAGCTAGGTAACCTAGATAGTCCAAGTTCCCGCTAGGTAACCTACAATCTCTAAGTGCCCGCTAAGGAATCTATATAGGCCAAATGCCCGCTAGGGAGCCTACATAATCCAAATGCCCGCTAGGTAACCTAGATAGTCCAAGTGCCCGCTAGGTAACCTCCATAGTCCAAATGCCCTCGAGTTAACCCACATAGTCCAAATACCCGCTAGGGAATTTACATAATCCAAGGGCCCGCTAGGGAACCTACATAGTCCAAGTGCCCGTGTGTTAACCTAGATAGTCCATGTGCCCGCTAGGTAACCTAGATAGTCCAACAGCCCGCTAGGTAACCTACATACTCCAAGAACCTGCTAGGCTACGTAGATAGTCCAAATGCCCGCTAGGTAACCTACAAAGTCTAAGTGCCCGCTAGGTTATCTATATAGTCCAAATGCCCGCTAGGGAACCTACATAGTCCAAGTGCCCGCTAGGTAACTTAGATAGTCCAAGTGCCCTCTAGTTAACCTAGATCGTCCAAGTGCCCGCTAGTTATCCTACATAGTCCAAGAGCCCTTTAGTTAACCTACATAGTCCAAGGTCCGCTAGTTAACCTAGATAGTCCAAGTGCTCGCTAGTTAACCTACATAGTACAAGGGCCCGCTACTTGACCTAGATAGCCCAAGTGCCCACAAGTTAACCTAGATAGGTCAAGTGCCTGGTAGGTAACCAAAGTAGTCCAAATGTCCAATACGGATCCTACATAGTCCAAGTGCCCGTTAGTTAACCTACATAGTCCAAGTGCCCGTTCGTCTACCTGGATAGTCCAAGTGCCCGCTAGGTAACCTAGACTGTCCAAGTGCCCGCTAGGTTACCTACATAGTCCATGTGCCCGTTCGTTAATCTAGATAGTCCAAGTGCCCGCTAGGAAACCTACATACTCCAAGGGCCCACTTGGTAACATAGGTAGTCCAAGTGCCCGCTAGATAACCTACATAGTCCAAGTGCCTACTAGGTAAACTACATAGTCCAAGTGCCCGTTCGTTAAACTACATAGTCCAAGTGCCCGCTAGTTAACGTAGATTGCCCAAGTGCCATCTAGGGAACTACATAGTCCAAGGGCCCAATAGTTAACCTAGACAGTCCAAGTACCCTATAGGGAACCTACATAGTTCAAGTGCCCGCTAGGGAACCTACATAGTCCAAGTGCTCGCTAGGCAACCTACATAGTCCAAGTGCCCGTTAGTTAACCTAGATAGTCAAATTGCCTGCTAGGTAACCTAAATAGTCCAAGTGCCCGCTAGGGAACCTAGATAGTCAAATTGCCTGCTAGGTAACCTAAATAGTCCAAGTGCCCGTTAGGGAACCTAGATAGTCCAATTGCCCTTTAGCTAACCTAGATAGTCGAAGTGTCCGCTAGTTAACCTACATATTCCAAGTGCCCGTTCATTAACCTAGATAGTCCAAGTGCCCGCTAGGTAACCTAGACAGTCCAAGTGCCTTGTAGTTAACCTACGTAGTCCAAGTGCCCGCTAGGTAACCTACATAGTCCAAGTGCCCACTAGGTAACCTAAATAATCCAAATGCCTGCTAGGGAAACTACATAGTTCAAGTGCCCGCTAGTTAACCTAGATAGTCCAAGTGCCCGCTAGTAAACCTAGATAGTCAAAGGGCCCGCTAGTTTACCTAGATAGTCCAAGTGCCCGCTAGTTAACCTAAATCGTCCAAGTGTCTGCTAGGTAACCAACATAGTCCAAGTGCCGGCTAGGTAACCTAGATAGTCCAAGTGCCTGATGAATAACCTACATAGTCCAAGTGTCCGTTCGTTAACCTAGATAGTCCAAGTGCCCATTGGGTAACCTGCATAGTCCAAGTTCCCGCTTGGTATCCTGGATAGTCCAAGTGCCCGCTAGTTAACCTAGCTAGTCCAAGTGCCTTCTAGGGAACCTACATAGTCCACGTGACTGCTAGGGAACCTACATAGTCCAAGTGCCCGTTAGGGAACCTACATAATCCAAGTGCCCGCTAGGTAACCTACATAGTCCAAACACCAGCAAGGAAACCTACATAGTCTAAATGCCCGCTAGGCAACCTACATAATCCATGTGCCCGCTCTGGAACATACATAGTCCAAGTGCCCGTTAGCTAACCTAGATAGTCCAAGGGCCCGCTAGTTGACCTACATAGTCCAAGTGCCAGCTAGGTAACCTAGATAGTACATGTCCCGCTAGGGAACCTAGATAGTCCAAGTGCCTGTTAGCTAACCTAGATATTTAAGTGGCGGCTTGGTAACCTACATACTCCAAGTGCCCGTTCGTTAACCTAGATAATCCAAGTGCCCGCTAGGTAACCTATATACTCCAAGAACCTGCTAGGCTACGTAGATAGTTCAAGTGCCAGCTAGGTAACCTAGATAGTCCAAGTGCCCGCTAGGTAACCTACAAAGTCTAAGTGCCCGCTAGGTTATCTATATAGTCCAAATGCCCGCTAGGGAACCTACATAGTCTAAGTGCCCGCTAGGGAACATACATAGTCCAAGTGCCCACTAGGTAACCTAGAGAGTCCAATTGCCCGCTAGTTAACCTAGACAGTCCAAATACCAGATAGAGAACCTACATAGTCCAAGTGTCCGCTAGGGAACCTACATAGTCCAAGTGCTCGCTAGGCAACCTACATAGTCCAATTGTCCGTTAGTTAACCTAGATAGTCCAAGTGCCCGCTAGGTAACCTAGATAGTCCAACAGCCCGGTAGGTAACCTACATACTCCAAGTACCCGCTAGGTAAAGTAGATAGTTCAAGTGCCAGCTAGGTAACCTAGATAGTCCAAGTGCCCGCTAGGTAACCTACAAAGTCCAAGTGCCCGTTACCGAACCTAGATAGTCCACGTGCTGCTAGGCAACATACATAGTCCAAGTGCACGTTCGTTAACCTAGAAGTCCAAGTGCCCGCTATGTAACCTAGACAGTCCAAGTGCCCGCTAGGTTACCTGCATAGTCCAAGTGCCTGTTCGTTAACCTACATAGTCCAAGTGCCCGCTAGTTAACCTAGATAGTCCAAGTGCCCGCTAGGGATCCCTCATAATCCAAGTGCCTGCTAGGTAACCTAGATAGTCCATGTGCCCGCTAGTTAACCTAGATAGTCCTAGTGCCCACTAGGGGACGTACATAGTCCAAGTCCCTGCTAGGTAACCTAGATAGTCCAAGTGGGCGCTAGGCTAAGTACATCGTCCAAGTGCCTGCTAGGGAACCTAGATAGTCCAAGAGCCCGCTAGGTAACCTACATAGTCCAAGGGCCCACTAGTTAACCTACATAGTCCAAGGTCTGCAAGTTAACCTAGATAATCAAAGTGCCCGCTAGGTAACCTAGACAGTCCAAGTGCCCGTTAGGTTACCTACATAGTCCAAGTGCCCATTCGTTAACCTAGATAGTCCAAGTGCCCGCTACGTAACCTACATAGTCCAAGGGCCCGCTAGTTAAGCTAGATAGTCCAAGTGCCCGCTAGGTAACCTCGATAGTCCAAGTGCGCGCTAGTTAACCTAGATAGTCCAAGTGCCTGCTAGGTAACCTACATTGTCCAAGTTCCCGCTAGGTAACCTAGATAGTCCAAGTGCCCGTTACCTAACCTAGATTGTCCAAGTACCCGCTAGGCAACATACATATTCCAAGTGCCCGTTCGTTAACCTAGAAGTCCAAGTGCCCACTATGTAACCTAGACAGTCCAAGTGCCCGCTAGGTTACCTGCATAGTCCAAGTGCCTGTACGTTAACCTACATAGTCCAAGTGCCCGCTAGGGAACCTATATATTCCAAGTGCTATCTAGGTAACCTAGATAGTCCAAGGGCCCGCTAGTTAACCTAGATAGTCCAAGGGCTCGCTTGTTAACTTTGATTGTCCAAGTGCCCGGTAGTTAACCTAGATCGTCCAAGTGCCCGCTATTAACCTAGATCGTCCAAGTGTCCTCTAGTTAACCTACATAGTCCAAGTGCCCGCTAGGTAACCTACATAGTGCAAGTGTCTGCTAGGTAACCTACATAGTCCAAGTGCCCACTAGTTAACCTAGATAGTCCAAGTGCCCGCTAGGTAACCTAGAGAGTGCAAGTGCCCGCTAGTTAACCTTCATAGTCCAAGTGCCTGCTAGGTAACCTAGATAGTTCAAGGGCCTGCTAGTTAACCTACATAGTCCAAGTGCCCGCTAGGCAACCTACATAGTCCAAGTGCCCGTTAGTTAACCTAGATAGTCAAATTGCCTGCTAGGTAACCTAAATAGTCCAAGTGCCCGCTAGGGAACCTAGATAGTCAAATTGCCTGCTAGGTAACCTAAATAGTCCAAGTGCCCGCTAGGGAACCTAGATAGTCCAATTGCCCTTTAGCTAACCTAGATAGTCGAAGTGTCCGCTAGTTAACCTACATAGTCCAAGTGCCCGTTCATTAACCTAGATAGTCCAAGTGCCCGCTAGGTAACCTAGACAGTCCAAGTGCCTTGTAGTTAACCTACGTAGTCCAAGTGCCCGCTAGGTAACCTACATAGTCCAAGTGCCCACTAGGTAACCTAAATAATCCAAATGCCCGCTAGGGAAACTACATAGTTCAAGTGCCCGCTAGTTAACCTAGATAGTCGAAGTGCCCGCTAGTAAACCTAGATAGTCAAAGGGCCCGCTAGTTTACCTAGATAGTCCAAGTGCCCGCTAGTTAACCTAAATCGTCCAAGTGTCCGCTAGGTAACCAACATAGTCCAAGTGCCGGCTAGGTAACCTAGATAGTCCAAGTGCCTGATGAATAACCTACATAGTCCAAGTGTCCGTTCGTTAACCTAGATAGTCCAAGTGCCCATTGGGTAACCTGCATAGTCCAAGTGCCCGCTTGGTAACCTGGATAGTCCAAGTGCCCGCTAGTTAACCTAGCTAGTCCAAGTGCCTTCTAGGGAACCTACATAGTCCACGTGACTGCTAGGGAACCTACATAGTCCAAGTGCCCGTTAGGGAACCTACATAATCCAAGTGCCCGCTAGGTAACCTATATAGTCCAAACACCAGCAAGGAAACCTACATAGTCTAAATGCCCGCTAGGCAACCTACATAATCCATGTGCCCGCTCTGGAACATACATAGTCCAAGTGCCCGTTAGCTAACCTAGATAGTCCAAGGGCCCGCTAGTTGACCTACATAGTCCAAGTGCCAGCTAGGTAACCTAGATAGTACATGTGCCCGCTAGGGAACCTAGATAGTCCAAGTGCCTGTTAGCTAACCTAGATATTTAAGTGGCGGCTTGGTAACCTACATACTCCAAGTGCCCGTTCGTTAACCTAGATAATCCAAGTGCCCGCTAGGTAACCTAGACAGTCCAAGTGCCCGCTAGGTAACCTACATAGTCCAAATGCCCGCTAGTTAACCTACATAGTCCAAGTGCCCGTTAGGTAACCTAGATAGTCCAAATGCCCGCTAGGGAACTCACATAGTCCAAGTGCCCGCTAGGGAACTTACATAGTCCAAGGGCCGCTAGGGAACCTACATAGTCCAAGTGCCCGTTAGTTAACCTAGATAGTCCAAGTGCCCGCTAGGTAACCTAGATAGTCCAACAGCCCGGTAGGTAACCTACATATTCCAAGTACCCGCTAGGTAACGTAGATAGTTCAAGTGCCAGTTAGGTAACCTAGATAGTCCAAGTGCCCGCTAGGTAACCTAAAACCTCTAAGTGCCCGCTAAGGAATCTATATAGTCCAAATGCCCGCTAGGGAGCCTACATAATCCAAATGCCCGCTAGGTAACCTAGATAGTCCTTGTGCCTGCTAGGTAACCTACATAGTCCAAATGCCCTCTAGTTAACCCACATAGTCCAAGTGCCCGCTAGGGAACTTACATAGTCCAAGGGCCCGCTAGGGAACCTACATAGTCCAAGTGCCCATGTGTTAACCTAGATAGTCCATGTGCCCGCTAGGTAACCTAGATAGTCCAACAGCCCGCTAGGTAACCTATATACTCCAAGAACCTGCTAGGCTACGTAGATAGTTCAAGTGCCTGCTAGGTAACCTAGATAGTCCAAGTGCCCGCTAGGTAACCTACAAAGTCTACGTGCCCACTAGGTTATCTATATAGTCCAAATGCCCGCTAGGGAACCTACATAGTCCTAGCGCCTGCTAGTTAACCTAGATAGTTCAAATGCCCGCTAGTTAACCTAGATAGTCCATGTGCCCGCTAGTTAACCAGAATCATCAAAGTGCCCTCTAGTTAACTTACATAGTCCAAAAGCCTGCTAGTTAACCTACATAGACCAAGGGGCCGCTAGTTAACCTATATTGTCCAAGTGCCCGCTAGTTAACCTACAGTGTCCAAGTTCCCGCTAGGTAACCTAGACAGTCCAAGTGACCACTAGGTTACCTACATAGTCAAAGTGCCCGTTCGTTAACCTACATAGTGCAAGTGCCCATTCGTTAACCTACATAGTCCAAGTGCCCGCTAGGTAACATAGATACCCCAAGTGCCCGCTAGGGAACATACATAGTCCAAGTGCCCACTAGGTAACCTAGACAGTCCAATTGCCCGCTAGTTAACCTAGACAGTCCAAATACCCGATAGGGAACCTACATAGTCCAAGTCCCCGCTAGGGAACCTACATAGTCCAAGTGCTCGCTAGGCAACCTACATAGTCCAATTGCCCGTTAGTTAACCTAGATTGTCCAAGTACCCGCTAGGTAACCTAGATAGTCCAACAGCACAGTAGGTAACCTACATACTCAAAGTACCCGCTAGGTAACGTAGATAGTTCAAGTGCCAGCTAGGTAACCTAGATAGTCCAAGTGCTCGCTAGGTAACCTACAAAGTCTAAGTGCCCGCTAAGGAATCTATATAGTCCAAATGCCCGCTAGGGAGCCTACATAATCCAAATGCCCGCTAGGTAACCTAGATAGTCAAGTGCCCGCTAGGTAACCTACATAGTCCAAATGCCCTCTAGTTAACGCACATAGTCCAAGAGCCCGGTAGGGAACTTACATAGTCCAAGTGCCTGTTAGTTAACCTAGATAGTCCAACAGCCCGCTAGGTAACCTACATATTCCAAGAACCCGCTAGGCTACGTAGATAGTTCAAGTGCCAGCTAGGTAACCTAGATAGTCCAAGTGCCCGCTAGGTAACCTACAAAATCTAAGTGCCCGCTAGGTTATCTATATAGTCCAAATGCCGCTAGGCAACCTACATAGTCCAAGTGCCCGCTAGGTTACCTAGATAGACCAAGTGCCCTCTAGTTAACCTAGATCGTCCAAGTGCCCGCTAGTTAACATACATAGCCCAAGGGCCCGTTAGTTAACCTACATAGTTCAAGGTCCGTTAGTTAACCTAGATAGTCCAAGTGCTCGCTAGTTAACCTACATAGTACAAGGGCCCGCTTGTTGACCTAGATAGTCCAAGTGCCCGCAAGATAACCTAGATAGGTCAAGTGCCCGCTAGGTAACCAAAGTAGTCCAAATGTCCGATAGGGATCCTACATAGTCCAAGTGCCCGCTGGGTAACCTACATAGTCCAAGTGCCCGTTCGTTAACCTAGATACTCCAAGTGCCCGCTAGGTAACCTAGACTGTCCAAGTGCCCGCTAGGTTACCTACATAGTCCAAGTGCCCGTTCGTTAACCTAGATAGTCCAAGTGCCCGCTAGGAAACCTACATATTCCAAGGGCCCACTAGGTAACATAGATAGTCAAAGTGCCCGTTAGGTAACCTAGATAGTCAAAGTGCCCGCTAGGTAACTTACATTGTCCAAGTTCCCACTAGGTAACCTAGATAGTCCAAGTGCCCTTTACCTAACCTAGATAGTCCAAGTGCCCATTACCTAACCTAGATAGTCCAAGTGCCCACTAAGCAACCTACATAGTACAAGGGCCCCCTAGTTGAGCTAGATAGTCCAAGTGCCCGCTAGTTAACCTAGAGAGTCCAAGTGCCCGCTAGGTAACCAAAGTAGTCCAAGTGCCCGCTAGGTAACCTACAAAGTCTAAGTGCCCGCTAAGGAATCTATATAGTCCAAATGCCCGCTAGAGAGCCTACATAATCCAAATGCCCGCTAGGTAACCTAGATAGTCCAAGGGCCCGCTAGATAATCTACATAGTCCTAGTGCCCCCTAGTTAACCTACATTCTCCAAGTGCCCGATAAGGAACCTACATAGTCCAAGTGCCCGCTAGGTAAACTACATAGTCCAAATGCCCTCTAGTTAACGCACATAGTCCAAGTGCCCGTTAGGGAACTTACATAATCCAAGTGCCCGCTAGGAAACCTACATAGTCCAAGGGCCCGCTAGGTAACATAGATAGTCAAAGTGCCCTTTAGGTAACCTAGATAATCCAACAGCCCGCTAGGTAACCTACATACTCCAAGAACCCGCTAGGCTACGTAGATATTTCAAGTGCCAGCTAGGTAACCTAGATAGTCCAAGTGAACGCTAGGTAACCTACAAAGTCTAAGTGCCCGCTAGGTTATCTATATAGTCCAAATGCCCGCCTGGGAACCTACATAGTCCAAGTGCCCGCTAGGTAACCTAGATAGTCCAAGTGCCCTCTAGTTAACCTAGATCGTCCAAGTGCCCGCTAGTTAACATACATAGTCCAAGGGCCAGCTAGTTAACCCACATAGTCCAAGGTCCGCTAGTTAACCTAGATAGTCCAAGTGCCCGCTAGGAAACCTACATAGTCTAAGGGCCCACTAGGTAACCTAGACTGTCCAAGTGCCCGCTAGGTTACCTACATAGTCCTAGTGCCCCCTAGTTAACCTACATTCTCCAAGTGCCCGTTAGGTAACCTAGATAGTCCAAGTGCCCGCTAGCTAACTTACATTGTCCAAGTGCCCGCTAGGTTACCTACATAGTCCAAGTGCCCGTTCGTTAACCTAGATAGTCCAAGTGCCCGCTAGGAAACCTACATAGTCCAAGGGCCCACAAGGTAACCTAGATAGTCCAAGTGCCTGCTAGGTAACCTAGAGTCCAAGTGCTCGCTATTTAACCTACATAGTTCAAGTGCCCGTTCGTTAACCTAGATAGTCCAAGTGCCCGCTAGAAAACCTACATTGTCCAAGGGCCCACAAGGTAACCTAGATATTCCAAGTGCCCGCTAGGTAACCTAGAGTCCAAGTGCTCGCTATTTAACCTACACAGTCCAAGTGCCCGCTGTGTAATCTAGATAGTCAAAGGGCCTGTTAGGTAACGTAGATAGTCCAAGTGCCCGCTAGGTAACTAACATTGTCCAAGTTCCCGCTAGGTAACCTAGATAGTCCAAGTGCCCGTTACCTAACATAGATAGTCCAAGTGCCTGCTAGGTAACCTAGATAGTGCAAGTGCCCGCTAGTTAACCTAGATAATTCAAGTACCCGCTAGGTAACCTAGATCGTCCAAGGGCCCCCTAGTGGGCCGACATAATCCAAGTGTCCGTTCGGTAACCTAGATACTCCAAGGGCCCGCTAGGCAACCTACATAGTCCAAGTGCCCGTTCGTTAACCTAGATAATCCAAGTGCTCGCTAGGTAACCTAGACAGTCCAAGTTCCCGCTAGTTAATCTACATAGTCCAAGTGCCCGATAGAGAACCTACATAATCCAAGTGCCCGCTAGGCAACCTACATAGTCCAAGTGCCCGTTAGTTAACCTAGATAGTCCAAGTGCCCGCTAGGTAACCTACAAAGTCTAAGTGCCTGCTAGGTTATCTACGTAGTCCAAATGCCCGCTAGGGAACCTACATAGTCCAAGTGCCCGCTAGTTAACCTAGATCGTCCAAGTGCCTCCTAGTTAACATACATAGTCCAAGGGCCCGCTAGTTAACCTACATAGTCCAAGGTCCACTAGTTAACCTAGATTGTCCAAGTGCTCGCTAGTTAACCTACATAGTACCAGGGCCCGCTAGTTGACCTAGATAGTCCAAGTTCCCGCTAGTTAACCTAGATAGTCCAAGTGCCCGCTAGGTACCCTACATAGTCCAAGTGCCCGTTCGTTAACCTAGGTAGTCCAAGTGCCCGCTAGGTAACCTAGACTGTCCAAGTGCCCGCTAGGTGTTACCTACATAGTCCAATGACCGTTCGTTAACCTAGATAATCCAAGTGCTCGCTAGGTAACCTAGATCGTCCAAGGGCCCCCTAGTGGTCCGACATAATCCAAGTGTCCGTTCGGTAACCTAGATAGTCCAAGGGCCCGCTAGATAACCTACATAGTCCTAGTGCCCCCTAGTTAACCTACATTCTCCAAGTGCCCGATAAGGAACCTACATAGTCCAAGTGCCCGCTAGGTAAACTACATAGTCCAAATGCCCTCTAGTTAACGCACATAGTCCAAGTGCCCGTTAGGGAACTTACATAATCCAAGTGCCCGCTAGGAAACCTACATAGTCCAAGGGCCCGCTAGGTAACATAGATAGTCAAAGTGCCCTTTAGGTAACCTACATACTCCAAGAACCCGCTAGGCTACGTAGATATTTCAAGTGCCAGCTAGGTAACCTAGATAGTCCAAGTGCCCGCTAGGTAACCTACAAAGTCTAAGTGCCCCCTAGGTTATCTATATAGTCCAAATGCCCGCCTGGGAACCTACATAGTCCAAGTGCCCGCTAGGTAAACTAGATAGTCCAAGTGCCCTCTAGTTAACCTAGATCGTCCAAGTGCCCGTTAGTTAACCTACATAGTCCAAGGGCCAGCTAGTTAACCCACATAGTCCAAGGTCCGCTAGTTAACCTAGATAGTCCAAGTGCCCGCTAGGAAACCTACATAGTCCAAGGGCCCACTAGGTAACCTAGACTGTCCAAGTGCCCGCTAGGTTACCTACATAGTCCTAGTGCCCCCTAGTTAACCTACATTCTCCAAGTGCCCGTTAGGTAACCTAGATAGTCCAAGTGCCCGCTAGCTAACTTACATTGTCCAAGTGCCCGCTAGGTAACCTAGACTGTCCAAGTGCCCGCTAGGTTACCTACATAGTCCAAGTGCCCGTTCGTTAACCTAGATAGTCCAAGTGCCCGCTAGGAAACCTACATAGTCCAAGGGCCCACAAGGTAACCTAGATATTCCAAGTGCCCGCTAGGTAACCTAGAGTCCAAGTGCTCGCTATTTAACCTACATAGTCCAAGTGCCCGTTCGGTAACTAGATAGTCCAAGTGCACTTTAGGGAACCTAGATAGTCCAAGGGCCCGCTAGTAAACCTACATAGTGCAAGTGTCCGCTAGTTAACCTACATATTCCAAGTGCCCGCTAGTTAACCTACATAATCTAAGTGCCCGTTAGCTAACCTAGATAGTCCAAGGGCCCGCTTGTTGACCTACATAGTCCGAGTGCCAGCTATGTAACCCAGATAGTACAAGTGCCTGCTAGGGAACCTAGATAGTCCAAGTGCCTGTTAGCTAACCTAGATAGTCCAAGTGGCGGCTAGGTAACCTACATAGTCCAAGTGCCCGTTCGTTAACCTAGATAATCCAAGTGCCCGCTAGGTAACCTAGACAGTCCAAGTGCCCGCTAGTTAACCTACATAGTACAAGTGCCTGCTAGGTAACCTACATAGTGCAAATGTCCGCTAGTTAACCTACATATTCCAAGTGCCCGCTAGTTAACATAGATAGTCCAAGTGCCCGCTAGGGAACGTACATAGTCCATATGCCCGCTAGGTAATTTAGATAGTGCAAGTGCCCGCTAGTTAACCTAGATAGTTCTAGTACCCGCTAGGTAACCTAGATCGTCCAAGGGCCCCCTAGTTTGCCTACATAGTCCTAGTGCCCGCGAGGTAACCTAGATAGTCCAAGTGCCCTTTAGGGAACCTAGATAGTCCAAGGGCCCGCTAGTTATCCTTCATAGTCCAGGGGCCCGCTAGTTAACCTACATAGAGCAAGTGTCCGCTAGTTATCCTATATATTCCAAGTGCCCCCTAGTTAACCTACATAATCTAAGTTCCCGTTAGCTAACCTAGGTAGTCCAAGGGCCCGTTACTTGACCTACATAGTCCAAGTGCCACCTAGGTAACCTAGATAGTACAAGTGCCCCCTAGCTAACCTAAATAGTCCAAGTGGCGGCTAGGTAACCTACATAGTCCAAGTGCCCATTCGTTAACCTAGATAATCCAAGTGCCCGCTAGGTAACGTAGACAGTTCAAGTGCCCTCTAGTTAACCTACATAATCCAAGTGCCCAATAGGGAACCTACATAATCCAAGTGCCCGCTAGGGAACCTATATAGTCCAAGTGCCCGCTAGGCAACCTACATAGTCCAAGTGCCCGTTAGTTAACCTAGATAGTCAAAGTGCCTGCTAGGTAACCTAGATAGTCCAAGAGCCCGCTAGGTAACCTACATAGTCCAAGTGCCCGCTAGGTAACCTACATAGTGCAAGTGTCTGCTAGGTAACCTACATAGTCCAAGTGCCCGCTAGTTAACCTAGATAGTCAAAGTGCCCGCTAGGTAACCTGGACAGTCCATGTGCCCGTTAGGTAACCTAGATAGTCCAAGTGCCCGCTAGGTAACCTAAATAGTGAAAGTGCCCGTTAGGTAACCTAGATAGTCCAAGTGCCTGCTAGGTAACCTACATTGTCCAAGTTCCCGCTAGGTAACCTAGATAGTCCAAGTGCCCGTTACCTAACCTAGATAGTCCAAGTGCCCGCTAGGCAACATACATAGTCCAAGTGCCCGTTCGTTAACCTAGAAGTCCAAGTGCCCGCTATGTAACCTAGACAGTCCAAGTGCCCGTTCGTTAACCTAGATAGTCCAAGTGCCCGCTAGGGAACCTATATAGTCCAAGTGCTATCTAGGTAACCTAGATAGTCCAAGGGCCCGCTACTTAACCTACATAGTCCAAGGGCTCGCTTGTTAACTTTGATAGTCCAAGTGCCAGTTAGTTAACCTAGATCATCCAAGTGCCCACTAGTTAACCTAGATCGTCCATATGACCTCTAGTTAACCTACATATTCCAAGTCCCCGCTAGGTAACCTATATAGTGCAAGTGTCTGCTAGGTAACCTACATAGTCCAAGTGCCCGCTAGTTAACCAGGATCATCAATGTACCCTGTAGTTAACTTACATAGTCCAAAGGTCTGCTAGTTAACCTGCATAGACCAAGGGCCCGCTAGTTTACCTAGATAGTCCAAGTGCCTGCTAGGTAACCTACATTGTCCAAGTTCCCGCTAGGTAACCTAGATAGTCCAAGTGCCCGTTACCTAACCTAGATAGTCCAAGTGCCCGCTAGGCAACATACATAGTCCAAGTGCCCGTTCGTTAACCTAGAAATCCAAGTGCCCGCTATGTAACCTAGACAGTCAAGTGCCCGTTCGTTAACCTAGATAGACCAAGTGCCCGCGAGGTAACCTAGATAGTCCAAGTGCCCTTTAGGGAACCTAGATAGTCCAAGGGCCCGCTAGTTAACCTACATAGTCCAAGGGCTCGCTTGTTAACTTTGATAGTCCAAGTGCCAGTTAGTTAACCTAGATCATCCAAGTGCCCGCTAGTTAACCTAGATCGTCCAAATGTCCTCTAGTTAACCTACATAGTCCAAGTCCCCGCTAGGTAACCTATATAGTGCAAGTGTCTGCTAGGTAACCTACATAGTCCAAATGCCCGCTAGTTAACCAGGATCATCAAAGTACCCTCTAGTTAACTTACATAATCCAAAGGTCTGCTAGTTAACCTACATAGTCCAATTTCCCGCTAGTTAACCTAGACAGTCCAAGTGCCCGCTATGTAAACAAAGTAGTCCAAATGTCCGATAGGGATCTTACATAATCCAAGTGCCCGCTAGGTAACCAAGATAGTCCAAGTGCCCGTTCGTTAACCTACATAGTCCAAGTGCCCGCTAGGTAACGGAGATAGCCCAAGTGCCCGCTAGGTAACCTACATTGTACAAGTGTCCGCTAGTTAACCTACGTAGTCTAAGGGACCCCTAGTTAACCTAGATAGACCAAGTACCCGTGAGTTAACCTAGATCATCCAATTGTCCGCTAGTTAACCTACATAGTCCAAGTGCCCTTTAGGGAAGCTAGATAGTCCAAGTGCCCGCTAGGGAACCTATATAGTCCAATTGTCCGCTCTGGAACATACATAGTCCAAGTGCCTGTTAGTTAACCTAGATAATCCAAGTGCCCGCTAGTTAACCTACATAGTCCAAGTACCCGCTAGGTAACCTACATAATCCAAGTGCCCACTAGGTAACTTATATAGTCCAAATGCCCGCTAGGGAACCTACATAGTCCAAGTGCCCGCTAGTTAACCTAGATAGTCCAAGTGGCCGCTAGTGAACGTACATAGTCCAAGTGCCCGCTAGGTAACCTAGATAGTCAAAGTGCCAGCTAGTTCACCTACATAGTCCATGGGCCCGCTAGTTAACCTAGATAATCCAAGTGCCCGCTAGGTAACCTAGATAGTCCAGTGCCCGATAGGGAACCAACATAGTCCAAGTGCCCGCTAAGGGACGTTCATAGTACAAGTGCCTGCTAGGGAACCTACATAGTCCAAGTGACCGTTAGGGAACCTAGATAGTCCAAGTGCACGCTAGGGAACCTGCATCATCCAAGTGCCCGCTAGTTAACCTAGATAGTCCAAATGCCCGCTAGTTAACCTAGATCATCCAAGTGCCCGTTACGTAACCTAGATAGTCCAAGTGCCCGCTAGGTTACCTACATAGTCCAAGTTCCCGCTAGGTAACCTAGATAGTCCAACTGCCCGTTACCTAACCTAGATCGTCCAAGTGCCCGCTAGGCAACCTACATAGTCCAAGTGCCCGTTCGTTAACCTAGAAGTCCATGTGCCCGCTAAGTAACCTAGACAGTCCATGTGCCCGCTAGGTTACCTGCATAGTCCATGTGCCCGTTAGGTAACCTAGATAGTCCAAGTGTCCGCTAGGTAACCTACATAGTCTAAGTGCCCGCTAGGTAACCCAGATAGTCCATGTTCCTCTTAGCTTCCCTAGATAGTCCAAGTGCCCACTAGGTAACCTACATAGTCCAAGGGTCCGATTGTTAACCTAGTTCGTCCAAGTGTCCGCTAGTCAACCTACATAGTCCAACTGCCCGCTAGGTAACCAAGATAGTCAAAGTGGCCGCTAGGTAACCTACATAGTGCAAGTTCCCACTAGGTAACCTAGATAGTCCAAGTGTCCGTTAACTAACCTAGATAGTCCAAGTGCACGCTAGGTAACCTACATAGTCCTAGTGCCCGCTAGTTAACCAACATTGTTCAAGTGCCGGATACGGAACCCTCATAGTCCAAGTGCCCGTTAGGTAACCGACATAGTCCAAATGCCCGCTAGTAACCTACATAGTCCAAGTGCCTGATAGGGAACCTACATAATCCAAGTGCCCGCTAGGGAACTTACATAGTCCAAGTGACCGTTAGTTAACCTAGATAGTCCAAGTGCCCGCTAGTTAAGCTAGATAGTCCAAGTACCCGCTAGGTAACGTAGATAGTTCAAGTGCACGCTAGGTAACCTAGATAGTCCACGTGCCCGCTAGTTAACCTACAAAGTACAAGTGTCCTCTAGATAATCTATATAGTACAAATGCCCACTAGGGCACCTACATAATCCAAATACCCGCTAATTAACCTACATAGTTCAAGTGCCCGTTAGCTAACCTAGATCGTCTAAGGGCCCACTAGTTAACCTACATAGTTCAAGTGCCCGCTAGCTAACCTAGATAATCCAAGTGCCCGCTAGTTAAGCGATATCATCCAAGTGCCAGCTAGTTAACCTAGTACGTCCAAGTGCCCGCTACTTAACCTACATAGTCTAAGTGCCCGCTAGGTAACCTAGATAGTCCAAGTGCCCGCTAGGTAACCTACATAGTCGAAGGGCCCGCTAGGTAACCTAGATAGTTCAAGTTCCTGTTAGCTAACCTAGATAGTCCAAGTGCCCGCTAGGTAACCTACATAGTCCAAGGGCCCGCTCGTTAACCTAGTTCGTCCAAGTGTCCGCTAGTTAACCTAGATAGTCCAAGTGCCCGCTAGTTAACCTACATAGTCCAAGTGCCCGCTAGGTAACCTACGGAGTCCTAGCGCCCACTAATTAACCTACATTGTCCAAGTGCCCGATAGGGAACCTACATATTCCAAGTGCGCACTAGGTAATCTACATAGTCCAAATGCCCGCCAGGGACCCTATGTAGTCCAAATGCCCGTTAGGTATCCTAGATAATCAAAATGCCCGCTAGGGTACCCACATAGTCCAAGTGCCCACTAGGGAACCTACATCGTCAAAGTGCCCACTAGGGAACCTGCATCATCCAAGTGCCCGCTAGTTAACCTAGATAGTACAAGTTCCTGTTAGCTAACCTACATAGTCCAAGTGCCCGTTCGTTAACCTAGATAGTCCAAGTGCCCGTTAGCTAATATAGATAGTCCATGAGCCCGCTAGGTAACCTACATAGTCCAAGTGCCCGCAAGGTAACCTACATAGTCCAAGTGCCCGCTAGGTAACCTAGATATTCCAAGTTCCTGTTAACTAACCTATATAGTCCAAGTGCCCGCTAGGTAACCTACATAGTACAAGTGCCCGATAGTTAACCTAGATAGTCCCATGGCCCGTTAGGTAACCTAGATAGTGCAATTGCCTGTTAGGTAAACTAGATAGTCCAATTGCCCGCTAGGTAACCTAGACAGTCCAAGTTCCCGCTAGGTTACCTACATAGTCCAAGTGACCGCTAGTACCTGATAGTCCAAGTGCCTGCTAGTTAACCTACATAGTCCAAGGGCCAGCTAGGTAACCTAGATTGTCCAAGTGCCCGCTAGTAAACCTAGGTATTCCAAGTGTCCGCTAGTTAATCTAAATAGTCCAAGTGCCCTCTAGGTAACTTAGATAGTCCAAGTACCCTTAGGTAACCTAGATAGTCCAAGGGCCCGCTAGTTAACCTACATAGTCCAAGTGCCCGCTAGGGAACATACATAGTCCATGTGCCCGCTAGTTAACATAGATAGTCCAAGTGCCCGCTAGGAAACATACATAGTCCAAGAGCCTGCTAGGTAACCTAGATTGTCCAAGTGCCTGCTAGTTAACCTACATAGTCCAAGTGCCCGCTAGGTAAACTACATAGTCCTAGCCCCCGCTGGTTAACCTACATTGTCCAAGTGCCCGCTAGGGTACCCACATAGTCCAAGGGCTCGTTAGGTAACCTAGATAGTCCAAATGCCCGCTAGGGTACCCACATAGTCCAAGTGCCCCCTAGGTAACCTACATAGTCCAATTGCCCGTTTGCTAACCTAGATCGTCAAAGGCCCCTAGTTAACCTAGATAGTCATTGGGCCCGCTAGTTAACCTAGATAGTCAAAGTGCCCGCTTGTTAACCTACATAGTCCAAGGGCCAGCTAGGTAACCTACATAGTCCTAGTGCCCGCTAGTTAACCTACATTGTCCAAGTTCATGATAGGGAACCTACATAGTCCTAGCGCCCGCTAGTTAACCTACATTGTCCAAGTGCCTGCTAGGGTACCCACATAGTCCAAGTGCCCGTTAGGTAACCTAGATAGTCCAAATGCCCGCTAGGGAACCCACATAGTCGAGGTGCCCGCTAGGGAACTTACATAGTCAAAGGGCCTGCTAGGGAACATACATAGTCCAAGTGCCCGCTAGGGAACCTACATAGTCCTAGTGCCTGCTAGGGAACCTACATAGTCCAAGTGCCCTTTAGGGAACCTATATAGTCCAAGTGCTCGCTAGGGAACTTAGATAGTCCAAGTGCCCGATAGGTAACCTAGATAGTCCAAGTGCCCACTAGGTAACATACAAGTCCAAGTGCCCGCTAGGTAATCTATATAGTCCAAATGCCCTCTAGGGCACCTACATAATCCAAGTGCACGCTAATTAACCTACATAGTCCAAGTGCCCGTTAGCTAACCTAGATAGTCCAAGGGCCAACTAGTTAACCTACATGGTTCAAGTGCCTGCTAGGTAACCTAGCTAATCCAAGTGCCCGCTAGTTAACCTATATAGTCCAAGTGCCCGCTAGTTAACCTAGATGGTCCAATTGCCCGCTAGTTAACCTACATAGTCCAAGTGCCCTCTAGTTAACCTACATAGTCCACGTGCCCTCTAGTTAACCTACATAGTCCAAGTGCCCGTAAGCTAACCTAGATAGTCCAAGGGCCCGCTAGTTGACCTACATAGTCCAAGTGCTCGCTAGGTAACCTAGATAGTCCAAGTGCCGCTAGGTAACCTAGATAGTACTATTGCCCGTTAGGTAACCTAGATAGTCCAAGTGCCCACTAGGGGACGTACATAGTCCAAGTGTCCTCTTGGTAACCTAGATAGTCCAAGTGCCCGCTAGGATGTGTACATAGTCCAAGTGTCCGCTAGGTAACCTAGATAGTCTAAGTGCCCGCTAGTTAACCTACATAGTCCAAGGGCCTGCTAGTTAACCTACATAGTCCAAGTGCCCGATAGGGAACCAACATACTCCAAGTGCCTGCTAAGGGATGTACATAGTCCAAGTGTCCGCTAGGGAACCTACATAGTCCAAGGGCCCGCTAGTTAACGTACATAGTCCAAGAACCCGCTAGTTAACCTAGATTTTCTAAGTGCCCGTTAGTTAACCTACATAGTCCATGGGCCCCCTAGCTAACCTAGATAGTCCAAGTGCCCGCTAGTTAACCAATATTTTCCAAGTTCCCTTTAGGTAACCTAGATAGTCCAAGTGCCCGCTAGGTAACCTACATAATCCAAGTGCCCGCTAGGTATCCTAGATAATCCAATTGCCCGTTAGCTAACCTAGAGAGTCCAAGTGCCCGCTAGGCAACCTACATAATCCAAGTGCCCGTTCATTAACATAGAAGTCCAAGTGCCCGTTAGCTAACCTAGATAGACCAAGTGCCCGCTAGGTAGCCTAGATAGTCCAAGTTCCTGTTAGCTAACCTAGATAGTCCAAGTGCCCGCAAGGTAACCTAGATAGTCCAAGTGCCCGCAAGGTAACCTACATATTCCAAGTGCCCGCAAGGTAACCTACATAGTCCAAGTGCCGGCTAGGTAACCTAGATATTCCAAGTTCCAGTTAACTAACCTAGATAGTCTAATTCCCCGCTAGGTAACCTACATAGTCCAAGTGGCCATTCGTTAACCTAGATAGTCCAAGTGCCCACTAGGTAACCTACATAGTCCAAGGGCCCGCTAGGTAACCTAGATAGTCCAAGTGCCCGCTAGTTAACCTAGATAGTCCAAGTGCCCACTAGGTAACCTAGTTAGTCCAAGTTCCTGTTAGCTAACCTAGATAGTCCAAGTGCCCGCTTGGTAACCTACATAGTACTAGTGCCCGCTAGATAACCAACATAGTCCAAGTGCCCGATTCGGAACCTACATAGTCCAAGTGCCCATTAGGTAACCTACATAATCCAAGTGCCCGCTAAGGAACTTACATAGTCCAAGTGCCCATTAGTTAACCTAGATAGTCCAAGTGCCCGCTAGTTAACCTAGATAGTCCAAGTACCCTCTAGGTAACGTTGATAGTTCAAGTGCACGCTTGCTAACCTAGATAATCCAAGTGCCCGCTAGTTAACCTAGATAGTCCAAGTGTGCGCTAGTTAACCTACATAGTCCAAGGGCCCGCTAGTTAATCTACATAGTGCAAGGGGCCGCTAGTTAACCTAGATCGTCCAAGTGTCCGCTAGTTAACCTACATAGTCCAAGTGCCCGCTAGTGAACTTACATAATCCAAGTGCCCGTTAGCTAACCTAGATAGACCAAGTGCCCGCTAGTTAACCTAGATTGTCCTAGTGCACGTTAGTTAACCTAGATAGTTCAAGTGCCCTCTAGGGGACTTACATAGTCCAAGTGCCCTCTTGGTAACCTTGATAGTCCAAGTGCCCGCTAGGATATGTACATAGTCCAAGTGTCTGCTAGGTAACCTAGATAGTCTAAGTGCCCTCTAGTTAACCTACATAGTCCAAGGGCCTGCTAGTTAACCTACATAGTCCAAGTACCCGATAAGGAACCAACATAGTCCAAGTGCCCGCTAAGGGACGTACTTAGTACAAGTGCCTGCTAGGGAACCTAGATAGTCCAAATGCCCGTTAGGGAACCTAGATAGTCCAAGTGCCCGCTAGGGAACATGCATCGTCCAAGTGCTCGCTAGTTAACCTAGATAGTCCAAGTGCCTGCTAGTTAAACTAGATAGTCCAAGTGCCCGCTAGTTAACCTATATTTTCCAAGTTCCCGTTAGGTAACCTAGATAGTCCAAGTGCCCGCTAGGTAACCTACATAGTCCAAGTGCCCGCTAGGTATCCTAGATAATCCAATTGCCCGTTAGCTAACCTAGATAGTCCAAGTGCCCGCTAGGCAACCTACATAGTCCAAGTGCCCATTCGTTAACATAGAAGTCCAAGTGCCCGCTAGGTAACCTAGACTGTCCAAGTGCCCGCAAGGTTACCTGCATAGTCCAAGTGCCCGTTAGCTAACCTAGTTAGTCCAAGTGCCCCTTAGGTAGCCTAGATAGTCCAAGTGACCTTTAGGAAACCTACATATCCTAGTGCCCGCTAGGTAACCTAGATAGTCCAAGTTCCTGTTAGCTAACCTAGATAGTCTAAGTGCCCGCTAGGTAACCTACATAGTCCAATGGCCCGCTCGTTAACCTAGTTCGTCCAAGTGTCCGCTAGTAAACCTAGATAGTCCAAAGCCCGCTAGGTAACCTAGTTAGTCCAAGTTCCTGTTAGCTAACCTAGATAGTCCAAGTGCCCGCTAGGTAACCTACATAGTCCTAGTGCCCGCTAGTTAACCAACATAGTCCAAGTGCCCGATTCGGAACCTACATAGTCCTAGTGCCCGTTAGGTAACCTACATAGTCCAAATTCCCGCTAGTAACCTACATAGTCCAAGTACCTGATAGGGAACCTACATAATCCAAGTGCCCGCTAAGGAATTTACATAGTCCAAGTGCCCGTTAGTTAACCTAGATAGTCCAAGTGCCCGCTAGTTAACCTAGATAGTCCAAGTACCCTCTAGGTAACGTAGATAGTTCAAGTGTACGCTAGGTAACCTGCATAGTCCAAGTGCCCGATTCGGAACCTACATAGTCCAAGTGCCCGTTAGGTAACCTACATAGTCTAAATGCCCGCTAGTAACCTACATAGTCCAAGTGCCTGATAGGGAACCTAAATAATCCAAGAGCCCGCATAAAGGAACTTACATAGTCCAATTGCCCGCTAGTTAACCTAGATAGTCCAAGTGCCCGCTAGTTAACCTAGATAGTCCTAGTACCTTCTAGGTAACATAGATAGTTCAAGTGCACGCTAGGTAACCTACATAGTCCAACTGCCCGCTAGGTAACCTAGATACTCCAAGTGCCCGTTAGCTAAGCTAGATAGTCCAAGTGCCCGCTAGGTAACCTACATAGTCCAATGGCCCGCTCGTTAACCTAGTTCGTCCAAGTGTCCGCTTGTTAACC
Organism: Tenrec ecaudatus; assembly: GCF_050624435.1. Classification (NCBI taxonomy): domain Eukaryota; kingdom Metazoa; phylum Chordata; class Mammalia; order Afrosoricida; family Tenrecidae; genus Tenrec; species Tenrec ecaudatus. Next base: position 223,211 of record NW_027459599.1, read on the forward strand.
TACATAGTCCAAGTGCCCGCTAGGTAACCAAGACAGTCAAAGTGCCCGCTAGTAACCTTCATAGTCCAAGTGCAAGAAGGGAACCTACGTAATCCAATTGCCCGCTGGGAACCTACATAGTCGAAATGCCCGTTAGGTTACCTAGATAGTCCAAATGCCCGCTAGGGTACCCACATAGTCCAATTGCCCGCTAGGGAACCTACATAGTCAAAGTGCCCGCTAGGGAACATGCATCGTCCAAGTGCCCGCTAGGTAACCTAGATAGTCCAAGTTCCTGTTAGCTAACCTACATAGTCCAAGTGCCCATTCGTTAACCTAGATTGTCCAAGTGCCCGCTAGGTAACCAACATAGTCCAAGTGCCCTTTTGCTAACCTAGATCGTCAAAGTGCCCGCTAGTTAACCTACATAGTCCAAGGGCCCGCTAGTTAACTTAGATAGTCCAAGTGCCCGCTGGGGAACCTTCATAGTCCGAGTGCCTGCTAGGGAACCTACATATTCCAAGTGCCCTTTAGGGAACCTATATAGTCCAAGTGCCCGCTAGGGAACCGAGATAGTCCAAGTGCCTGCTAGGTAACCTAGATAGTCCAAGTGCCCGCTAGTTAAACTACAAAGCCCAAGGGCGTGCTTGGTAATCTATATAGTCCAAATGCCCGCTAGGGCACCTGCATAGTCCTAGCGCCCGCTAGTTAACCTACATTTTCCAAGTGCCCGATAGGGAACCTACATAGTCCAAGTGCCCGCTAGGTAACCTACATAGTCCAAATGCCCGATAGTAACCTACATAGTCCAAGTGCAAGAAGGGAACCTACATAATCCAAGTGCCTACTAGGGAACCCACATAATCCAAATGCCCGTTAGGTAACCTAGATAGTCCAAATGCCCGCTAGGGTACCCACATAGTCCAAGTGACCGCTAGGGAACCTGCATCGTCCAAGTGCCCGCTAGTTAACCTAGATAGTCCAAGTGCCCGCTAGTTAACCTAGATCGTCCAAGTGCCCGTTAGGTAACCTAGATAGTCCAAGTGCCCGCTAGGTTACCTACATAGTCCAATTTCCCGCTAGGTAACCTAGATAGTCCTAATGCCCGTTACCTAACCTAGATCGTCCAAGGGCCCAGTAGTCAACCTACATAGTCCAAGTGCCCGTTCGTTAACCTAGAAGTCCATGTGCCCGTTAGGTAACCTAGACAGTCCAAGTGCCCGCTATGTTAACTGCATAGTCCAAATGCCCGTTAGGTAACCTAGATAGTCCAACTGCCCGCTAGGTAACCTACATAGTCCAAGTGACCGCTAGGAAACCTACATAGTCCAAGTGCCTGCTAGGTAACCTAGATAGTCCAAGTTCCTGTTAGCTAACCTAGATAGTCCAAGTGCCCGTTAGGTAACCTAGATAGTCTAAGTGCCCACTAGGTAACCTAAATAGTCCAAGTTCCCGCAAGGTAACCTAGATAGTCCTAGTGCCCGTTAGTTAACCTAGATAGTCCAGGTGCCCACTATGGGACGTACATAGTCCAAATGCCCGCTAGGTAACCTAGATAGTACAATTGCCCGCTAGGGTATGTACATAGACCAAGTGCCCACTAGGGAACCTAGATAGTCCAAGTGCCCGCTTGTTAACCTACATAGTCAAAGTGCCCGATAGGGAGCCTAGATAGTCCAAGGGCCAACTAGTTAACCTACATGGTTCAAGTGCCCGCAGGGTAACCTAGCAAATCCAAGTGCCCGCTAGTTAACCTATATAGTCCAAGTGCCGGCTAGTTAAGCTAGATGGTGCGAGTGCCCGCTAGTTAACCTACATAGTCCAAGTGCCCTCTAGTTAACCTACATAATCCAAGTGCCCGTAAGCTAACCTAGATAGTCCAAGGTCCCGCTAGTTGACCTACATAGTCCAAGGGCCCGCTAGGTAACCTAGATAGTCCAAGTGCCGCTAGGTAACCTAGATAGTCCTATTGCACGTTAGGTAACCTAGATAGTCCAAGTGCCCACTAGGGGACGTACATACTCCAAGTGCCGTCTAGGTAACCTAGATAGTCCAAGTGTCCGCTAGGGTGTGTACATAGTCCAAGTGCCTGCTAGGTAACCTAGATAGTCCAAGTGCCCGCTAGGTAACCTACATAGTCCAAGGGCCCGCTAGTTAACCTACATAGTTCAAGTGCCCGATAGGGAACCAACTTAGTCCAAGTGTCCGCTAAGGGACGTACATAGTACAAGTGCCCGCTAGGGAACCTACATAGTCCAAGTGCCCGTTAGGGAACCTAGATAGTTCAAGTGCCCGCTAGGGAACCTGCATCGTCCAAGTGTTCGCTAGTTAACCTAGATAGTCCAAGTGTCTGCTAGTTAACCTAGATAGTCCAAGTGCCCGCTAGGTAACCTACATAGTCCAAGTGCCCGCTAGGTAACTTAGATAATCCAATTGCCAGTTAGCTAACCTAGATAGTCCAAGTGCCCGCTAAGCAACCTACATAGTCCAAATGCCCATTCGTTAACATAGAAGTCCAAGTGCCCGCTAGGTAACCTAGACTGTACAACTGCCCGCAAGTTTACCTGCATAGTCCAAGTGCCCGTTAGGTAACCTACATAGTTCAAGTGCCCGCTAGGTAACCTACATAGTCCAAGTGCCCTCTAGGTAACTTAGATAATCCAATTGCCAGTTAGCTAACCTAGATAGTCCAAGTGCCCGCTAAGCAACCTACGTAGTCCAAATGCCCGTTCGTTGACATAGAAGTCCAAGTGCCCGCTAGGTAACCTAGACTGTACAACTGCCCGCAAGTTTACCTGCATAGTCCAAGTGCCCGTTAGGTAACCTACATAGTCCAAGTGCCCGCTAGGTATCCTACATAGTCCAACTGCCCGCTAGGTAACCTAGATACTCCAAGTGCCCGTTAGCTAACCTAGATAGTCCTAGTGCCCGCTAGGTAACCTACATAGTCCAAGTGCCCGCTAGGTAACCTACATAGTCCAACTGCCCGCTATGTAACCTACATAGCCCAAGGGCCCACTCGTTAACCTAGTTCGTCCAAGTGTCCCCTAGTTAACCTACATAGTCCAAGTGCCCGCTAGGTAACCAACATAGTCAAAGTGCCCGCTCGTTAACCTTGTTCGTCCAAGTGTCCGCTAGTTAACCTACATAGTCCAAGTGCCCGCTAGGTAACCAAGATAGTCCAAGTGCCCGCTAGGTAACCTACATAGTCCTAGTGCCCGAAGTTAACCAACATAGTCCAAGTGCCCCATACGGAACTTACATTGTCCAAGTGCCCGTTAGATAACCTACATAGTCCAAATGCCCGCTAGTAACCAACATAGTCCAAGTGCCTGATAGGGATCCTACATAATCCAAGTGCCCGCTAGGGAACTTACATAGTCCAAGTGCCCGCTAGTTAACCTAGATAGTCCAAGTACCCGCTAGGTAACGTAGATAGTTCAAGTGCACGCTAGGCAACCTAGATAGTCCAAGTGCCCGCTAGGGCACCTACGTAGTCCAAGTACCCGCTAATTAACCTTCATAGTCCAAGTGCCCGTTAGCTAACATAGATAGCCTAAGGGCCCACTAGTTAACCTACATAGTTCAAGTGCCCGCTAGCTAACCTAGATAATCCAAGTGCCCGCTAGTTAACCTAGATCGTCCAAGTGTGCGCTAGTTAACCTACATAGTCCAAGGGCCCGCTAGTTAACTTACATAATCCAAGAGCCCGTTAGCTAACCTAGATAGTCCAAGGGCCCGCTATTTGACCTACATAGTCCAAGTGCCTGCCAAGTAACCTAGATAGACCAAGTGCCCGCTAGTTAACCTAGATAGTCCTAGTGCCCATTAGTTAACCTAGATAGTCCAAGTGCCCACTAGGGGACGTACATAGTCCAAGTGCCCGCTAGGTAACCAAGATCGTCCAAGTGTCCGCTAGGGAATATACATAGACCAAGTGCCCGCTAGGTAACCTAGATAGTCCAAGTGCCCGCTAGGTAACCTACATAGTCAAAGTGCCCGATAGGGAGCCTAGATAGTCCAAGTGCCCGCTAGGGAACCTGCATCGTCCAAGTGCCTGCTAGGTAACCTAGATAGTCCAAGTGCCCACTAGTTAACCTAGATAGTCCAAGTGCCTGCTAGTTAATCTAGATCGTCCAAGTGCCCGCTAGTTAACCTACATAGTCCAAGGGCCCGCTAGTTAACCTACATAGTCCAAGAACCCGCTAGTTAACCTAGATTTTCTAAGTGCCCGCTAGTTAACCTACATAGTCCAAGAACCCGCTAGTTAACCTAGATTTTCTAAGTGCCCGCTAGTTAACCTACATAGGCCAACTGCCCGCTAGTTAACCTAGATCATCCAAGTGTCTGCTAGTTAACCTACGTAGTCCAAGTGCCCGTTAGGTAGCCTAGATACTCCAAGTGACCGCTAGGTAACCTACATAGTCCTAGTGTCCGCTAGGTAACCTAGATAGTCCATGTTCCTGTTAGCTAACCTAGATAGTCCAAGTTCCCGCTAGTTAACCTGCATAGTCCAAGGGCCCCCTAGTTAACCTAGATATTCCAATTGCCCGCTAGTTAATCTAGATCATCCAAGTGTCCGCTAGTTAACCTACATAGTCCAAGTGCCCGTTAGGTAGCCTAGATAGTCCAAGTGACCTCTAGGAAACCTACATAGTCCTAGTGCCCGCTAGGCAACCTACATAGTCCAAGTGCCCGTTCCTTAACCTAGAAGTCCAAGTGCCCGCTAGGTAACCTAGTCAGTCAAAGTGCCCGCCAGGTTACCTGCATAGTCTAAGTGCCCGTTAGGTAACCTAGATAGTCCAAGTTCCTGTTAACTAACCTAGATAGTCCAAGGGCCCGCTAGGTAACCTACATAGTCCAAGTGCCCGCTAGGGAACCTACATAGTCCAAGTGCCCGCTAGGTAACCCACATAGTCTAATTGCCCGATAGGGAACCTACATAGTCCATGTGCCCGCTAGTTAACATAGATAGTCCAAGTGCCCGCTAGGAAACGTACATAGTCCATGTGCCCGCTAGGTAACCTAGATAGTCCAAGTGCCCGCTAGTTAACCTACATAGTCCAAGTGCCCGCTAGGTAAGCTACATAGTCCAAATGCCCGCTAGTAACCTACATAATCCAAGTGCAAGAAGGGAACCTACATAAGCCAAGTGCCCGCTAGGGAACCTACATAGTCGATGCCCGTTAGGTAACCTAGATTGTCCAAATGCCCGCTAGTGTACCCAATAGTCCAATTGCCCACTAGGGAACCTAGATAGTCCAAGTGCCCGCTAGTTAACCTACATTGTCCAAGTCTCTGATAGAGAACCAACATAGTCCAAGTATCCGCTAGGTAACCTACATAGTGCAAATGCCCGCTAGTAACGTACATAGTCCAAGTGCCCGTTAGGTAACCTAGATAGTCCAAATGCCCGATAGGGAACCCACATTGTCCAAGTGCCCGTTAGAGAACTTACATAGTCAAAGGGCCTGCTAGGGAACCTACATAGTCCAAGAGCCCGCTAGGGAACCTTCATAGTCCAAGTGCCTGCTAGGGAACCTACATAGTCCAAGTGCCCTTTAGGGAACCTATATAGTCCAAGTGCCCGCTAGGTAACCTAGATAGTCCAAGTGCCCGTTCGTTAACCTAGATAGTCCAAGTGCCCTCTAGGTAAACTCGACAGTCTAAGTGCCTGCTAGGTAACCTACATAGTCCAAGTGCCCGTTTGATAACCTAGATCGTCAAAGTGCCCGCTAGTTAACCTACATAGTCCAAGGGCCCGCTAGTTAACCTAGAGAGTCCAAATGCCCGCTTGTTAACCTACATTGTCCAAGTACCTGACAGGGAACCTACATAGTCCAAGTATCCGCTAGGTAACCTACATAGTCCAAATGCCCGCTAGTAACGTACATAGACCAAGTGCCCGTTAGGTAACCTAGATAGTCCAAATCCCCGCTAGGGAACCCACATAGTCCAAGTGCCCGTTAGAGAACTTACATAGTCAAAGGGCCTGCTAGGCAACCTACATAGTCCAAGTGCCCGCTGGGGAACCTTCATAGTCTGAGTGCCTGCTAGGGAACCTACATAGTCCAAGTGCCCTTTAGGGAACCTATATAGTCCAAGTGCCCGCAGGGAACCTAGATAGTCCAAGTGCCCGCTAGGTAACCTAGATACTCCAAGTGCCCGCTAGGAAAACTACAAAGCCCAAGTGCGTGCTTGGTAATTTATATAGTCCAAATGCCCGCTAGGGCACCTACATAGTCCTAGCGCCCGCTAGTTAACCTACATTGTCCAAGTGCCCGATAGGGAACCTACATAGTCCAAGTGCAAGAAGGGAACCTACATAATCCAAGTGCCCACTAGGGAACCTACATAGTCCAAATGCCCGTTAGGTAACCTAGATAGTCAAAAATGCCCGCTAGGTTACCCACATATTCCAAGTGCCCGCTAGGGAACCTGCATCGTCCAAGCGCCCGCTAGTTAACCTAGATAGTCCAAGTGCCCGCTAGTTAACCTAGATCGTCCAAGTGCCCGTTAGGTAACCTAGATAGTCCAAGTGCTCGTTCGTTAACCTAGATAGTCCAAGTTCTCGCTAGGTATCCTAGATAGTCCTAGTGCCCGTTACCTAACCTAGATCGTCCAAGGGTCCAGGAGGCAACCTACCTAGTCCAAGTGCCCGTTCGTTAACCTAGAAGTCCATGTGCCCGTTAGGTAACCTAGACAGTCCAAGGTCCCGCTAGTTGACCTACATAGTCCAAGGGCCTGCTAGGTAACCTAGATAGTCCAAGTGCCGCTAGGTAACGTAGATAGTCCTATTGCACGTTAGGTAACCTAGATAGTACAACAGCCCGCTGGGTAACTTAGATAATCCAATTGCCAGTTAGCTAACCTAGATAGTCCAAGTGCCCGCTAGGCAACCTACATAGTCCAAATGCCCGTTCGTTAACATAGAAGTCCAAGTGCCCGCTAGGTAACCTATACTGTCCAACTGCCCGCAAGGTTACCTGCATAGTCCAAGTGCCCGTTAGGTAACCTACATAGTCCAAGTGCCCACTAGGTAACCTACATAGTTCAACTGCCCGCTAGGTAACCTAGATACTCCAAGTGCACTTTAGCTAACCTAGATAGTCCTAGTGCCCGCTAGGTAATCTACATAGTCAAAGTGCCCGCTAGGTAACCTAGATAGTCCAAGTTCCCGCTAGGAAATCTACATAGCCCAAGGGCCCACTCGTTAACCTAGTTCGTCCAAGTGTCCCCTAGTTAACCTAGATAATCCAAGTGCCTACTAGTTAACCTAGATCGTCCGAGTGCGTGCTAGTTAATTTACATAGTTCAAGGGCGTGCTAGTTAATCTACATAGTGTAAGGGCCCGCTAGTTAACCTAGATCGTCCAAGTGTCCGCTAGTTAACCTACATAGTCCAAGTGCCAGCTAGTTAACTTACATAATCCAAGCTCCCGTTAGTTAACCTAGATAGTCCATGGGCCCACTAGGGTGTGTACATATTCCAAGTGCCTGCTAGGTAACCTAGATAGACCATGTGCCTGCTAGTTAACCTAGATAGTCCTAGTGCCCGTTAGTTAACCTAGATAGTCCATGGGCCCGCTAGGGTGTGTACATAGTCCAAGTGCCCGCCAAGTAACCTAGATAGACCATGTGCCCGCTAGTTAACCTAGATAGTCCTAGTGCCCGTTAGTTAACCTAGATAGTCCAGGTGCCCACTAGGGGACGTACATAGTTCAAGTGCCCGCTAGGTAACCTAGATAGTACAAGTGCCCTCTTGTTAACCTACATAGTCAAAGTGCCTGATAGGGAGCCTAGATAGTCCAAGTGCCCCCTAGGTAACCTACAAGGCCATGTGCCGGTTAGCTAACCTAGATAGTCCAAGGGCCAACTAGTTAACCTACATGGTTCAAGTGCCCGCAGGGTAACCTAGCTAATCCAAGTGCCCGCTAGTTAACCTATATAGTCCAAGTGCCCGCTACTTAACCTAGATGGTGCGAGTGCCCGCTAGTTAACCTACATAGTCCAAGTGCCCTCTAGTTAACCTACATAATCCAAGTGCCCGTAAGCTAACCTAGATAGTCCAAGGTCCCGCTAGTTGACCTACATAGTCCAAGGGCCCGCTAGGTAACCTAGATAGTCCAAGTGCCGCTAGGTAACCTAGATAGTCCTATTGCACGTTAGGTAACCTAGATAGTCCAAGTGCCCACTAGGGGACGTACATAGTCCAAGTGCCGTCTACGTAACCTAGATAGTCCAAGTGCCCGCTAGGGTGTGTACATAGTCCAAGTGCCTGCTAGGTAACCTTGATAGTCCAAGTGCCCGCTAGGTAACCTACATAGTCCAAGTGCCCGATAGGGAACCAACTTAGTCCAAGTGTCCGCTAAGGGACGTACATAGTACAAGTGCCCGCTAGGGAACCTACATAGTCCAAGTGCCCGTTAGGGAACCTAGATAGTCCAAGTGCCCGCAAGGGAACCTGCATCGTCCAAGTGTTCGCTAGTTAACCTAGATAGTCCAAGTGTCTGCTAGGGAACCTACATCGTCCAAGTGCCCGCTAGTTAACCTACATAGTCCAAGTGCCCACTAGTTAAACTAGATAGTCCAAGTGCCTGCTAGTTAATCTAGATCGTCCAAGTGCCCGCTAGTTAACCTACATAGTCCAAGAACCCGCTAGTTAACCTAGATTTTCTAAGTGCCCGCTAGTAAACCTACATAGTCCAAGGGCCCCATAGTTAACCTAGATATTCCAAGTGCCCGCTAGTTAACCTAGATCGTCCAAGTGTCCGCTAGTTAACCTACGTAGTCCAAGTGCCCGTTAGGTAGCCTAGATACTCCATGTGACCGCTAGGTAACCTACATAGTCCTAGTGCCCGCTAGGTAACCTAGATAGTCCATGTTCCTGTTAGCTAACCTAGATAGTCCAAGTGCCCGCTAGTTAACTTACATAGTCCAAGGACCCCCTAGTTAACCTAGATATTCCAATTGCCCGCTAGTTAACCTAGATCGTCCAAGTGTCTGCTAGTTAACCTACATATTCCAAGTGCCCGTTAGGTAGCCTAGATAGTCCAAGTGACCTCTAGGAAACCTACATAGTCCTAGTGCCCGCTAGGTGACCTAGATAGTCCAAGTTCCTGTTAGCTAACCTAGATAGTCCAAGTGCCCGCTAGGTAACCTAGATAGTCTAAGTGCCAGCTAGGTAACCTACATAGTCCAAGTTCCCGCTAGGTAACCTAGATAGTCCAAGTGTCCGTTACCAAACATAGATCGTCCAAGTGCCCGCTAGGCAACCTACATAGTCCAAGTGCCCGTTCCTTAACCTAGAAGTCCAAGTGCCCGCTAGGTAACCTAGTCAGTCAAAGTGCCCGCCAGGTTACCTGCATAGTCTAAGTGCCCGTTAGGTAACCTAGATAGTCCAAGTTCCTGTTAACTAACCTAGATAGTCCAAGTGCCCGATAGATAACCTACATAGTCCAAAAGCCCGCTCGTTAACCTAGTTCGTCCAAGTGTCTGCTAGTTAACCTACATAGTAAAAGTGCCCGCTTGTTAACCCAGATAGTCCAGGTGCCCCTTAGCTAACCTAGATAGTCCAAGTGCCTGTTAGTTAACCTAGATAGTCCAAGTGCCCGCTAGGTAACCTAGACAGACCAAGTTCCTGCTAGATTACCGACATAGTCCAAGTGACCGCTAGTTAACCTGATAGTCCAAGTCCCTTCTAGTTAACCTACATAGTCCAAGGGCCCTCTAGGTAACTTATATAGTCCAAGTGCCCGTTAGGTAACCTAGATAGTCCAAGGGCCCGCTAGGTAACCTACATAGTCCAAGTGCCCGCTAGGGAACCTACATAGTCCAAGTGCCCGCTAGGTAACCCACATAGTCTAATTGCCCGATAGGGAACCTACATAGTCCATGTGCCCACTAGTTAACATAGATAGTCCAAGTGCCCGCTAGGAAACGTACATAGTTCATGTGCCCGCTAGGTAACCTAGATAGTCCAAGTGCCCGCTAGTTAACCTATATAGTCCAAGTGCCCGCTAGGTAACCTACATAGTCCAAGTGCCCGCTAGGTAACCTACATAGTCCAAATGCCCGCTAGTAACCTACATAATCCAAGTGCAAGAAGGGAACCTACATAATCCAAGTGCCCGCTAGGGAACCTACATAGTCGATGCCCGTTAGGTAACCTAGATAGTCCAAATGCCCGCTAGGGTATCCAATAGTCCAATTGCCCGCTAGGGAACCTAGATAGTCCAAGCGCCCGCTAGTTAACCTACATTGTCCAAGTCCTTGATAGGGAACCTACATAGTCCAAGTATCCACAAGGTAACCTACATAGTCCTAATGCCCGCTAGTAACGTACATAGTCCAAGTGCCCGTTAGGTAACCTAGATAGTCCAAATGCCCGCTAGGGAACCCACATTGTCCAAGTGCCCGTTAGAGAACTTACATAGTCAAAGGGCCTGCTAGGGAACCTACATAGTCCAAGAGCCCGCTAGGGAACCTTCATAGTCCGAGTGCCTGCTAGGGAACCTACATAGTCTAAGTGCCCTTTAGGGAACCTATATAGTCCAAGTGCCCGCTAGGGAACCTAGATAGTCCAAGTGCCCGCTAGGTAACCTAGATAGTCCAAGTGCCCGCTAGATAACATAGTTAGTCCAAGTGCCCGCTAGGTAACCTAGATAGTCCAAGTGCCCGTTCGTTAACCTAGATAGTCCAAGTGCCCTCTAGGTAACCTCGACAGTCTAAGTGCCTTCTAGGTAACCTACATAGTCCAAGTGCCCGTTTGATAACCTAGATCGTCACAGTGCCCGCTAGTTAACTTACATAGTCCAAGGGCCCGCTAGTTAACCTAGATAGTCCAAATGCCCTCTAGTTAACCTACCTTGTCCAAGTACCTGATTGGGAACCTACATAGTCCAAGTATCCGCTAGGTAACCTACATAGTCCAAATGCCCGCTAGTAACGTACATAGACCAAGTGCCCGTTAGGTAACCTAGATAGTCCAAATGCCCGCTAGGGAACCCACATAGTCCAAATGCCGGTTAGAGAACTTACATAGTCAAAGGGCCTGCTAGGCAACCTACATAGCCCAAGTGCCCGCTGGGGAACCTTCATAATCTGAGTGCCTGCTAGGGAACCTACATAGTCCAAGTGCCCTTTAGGGAACCTATATAGTCCAAGTGCCCGCTAGGGAACCTAGATAGTCCAAGTGCCCGCTAGGTAACCTAGATAGTCCAAGTGCGCGCTAGGAAAACTACAAAGCCCAAGTGCGTGCTTGGTAATCTATATAGTCCAAATGCCCGCTAGGGCACCTACATAGTCCTAGAGCCCGCTAGTTAACCTACATTGTCCAAGTGCCTGATAGGGAACCTACATAATCCAAGGGCCCGCTAGGTAACCTACATAGACCAAATGCCCGCTTGTTACCTACATAGTCCAAGTGCAAAAAGGGAACCTACATAATCCAAGTGCCCACTAGGGAACCTACATAGTCCAAATGCCCGTTAGGTAACCTAGATAGTCAAAAATGCCCGCTAGGGTACCCACATATTCCAAGTGCCTGCTAGGGAACCTGCATCGTCCAAGTGCCCGCTAGTTAACCTAGATAGTCCAAGTGCCCGCTAGTTAACCTAGATCGTCCAAGTGCCCGTTAGGTAACCTAGATAGTTCAAGTGCTCGTTCGTTAACCTTCATAGTCCAAGTTCTCGCTAGGTAACCTAGATAGTCCTAGTGCCCGTTACCTAACCTAGATCGTCCAAGGGTCCAGTAGGCAACCTACATAGTCCAAGTGCCCGTTCGTTAACCTAGAAGTCCATGTGACCGTTAGGTAACCTAGACAGTCCAAGTGCCCGCTATGTTACCTGCATAGTCCAAATGCCCGTTATTTAACCTAGATAGTCCAATTGTCCGCTAGGTAACCTACATAGTCTAAGTGCCCGCTAGGTAACCTAGATAGTCCAAGTGCCCGTTAGCTAACCTAGATAGTTCAATTGCCCGCTAGGTTACCTACCTAGTCCAAGTGACCGCAAGGAAACCTACATAGTCCAAGTGCCCGCTAGGTAACCTGGATAGTCCAAGTTCCTGTTAGCTAACCTAGATAGTCCAAGTGCCCGCTAGGTAACCTAGATAGTCAAAGTGCCCGTTAGGTAACCTAGATAGTCTAAGTGCTGCTAGGTAACCTATATAGTCCAAGTTCCCGCTAGGTAACCTAGATAGTCCAAGTGCCCACTAGTTAACCTAGATCGTCCAAGTGCCCGTTAGGTAACCTAGATAGTCCAAGTGCCCGCTAATTTACCTACATAGTCCAAGTTCCCGCTAGGTAACCTAGATAGTCCTAGTGCCCGTTACCTAACCTAGATCGTCCAAGTGCCCAGTTGGCAACCTACATAGTCCAGGTGCCCGTTCGTTAACCTTGAAGTCCATGTGCCCGTTAGGTAACCTAGACTGTCCAAATGCCCGCTATGTTACCTGCATAGTCCAAATGCCCATTAGGTAACCTAGATAGTCCAACTGCCCGCTAGGTAACCTACATAGTCTAAGTGCCCGCTAGGTAACCTAGATAGTCCAAGTTCCTGTTAGCTAACCTAGATAGTCCCAGTGCCCGCTAGGTAACCTACATAGTCCAAGGGCCCGCTCGTTAACCTAGTTCGTTCAAGTGTACACTACTAAACCTACATAGTCCAAGTGCCCGCTAGGTAACCAAGTTAGTCAAAGTGCCCGCTAGTTAACCTAGATCGTCCAAGTGCCCGCTAGGTAACCTAGACAGGCCAAGTGCCTGCTAGGTAACCTACATAGTCCAAGTGCCCGTTTGCTAACCTAGATCGTCAAAGTGCCCGCCAAAAGCCCAGGCTAACTCTCCATGTAGGAGGCCAGCCAGTTCTTTGTGGACACAGGGGCCACATTCTCAGGTTCAGAAAAGAATATGGGAAAATTTTCAAAAAGAAAGATGTGAATTACTGTGAGCCTATGATTCCTTCCACAGATAACTCACACCAGAAGGTTTGCATGAAGGGTAGGTGGGCTTCCCAAGACAACAGATAACAAATACAAATCTGCCCTTTGTCTCAGTTAGCCACCTGATTATGATTGCACTGGCTCCTGGCTAAGCTGCTGAGCCTGTGAAGCAGTTATAGCAGGAGAAGTCTAGGTGGCCCGTGGCCATCAACGGAAGGACCAAATCTCCACAGTGGGCTTCCTGTTTCAATATGGAGCCACGTATGTCACATGCTGGAAACCATATCTATCCTGAGCGCATAATTGACACGCCAGGTCTAGAATGCAGTGCGCAGGTACACACTATTTATGAAAAATGTCTCTGCTTAACCCCTCTCGATAACTTGCTGACATGGGAGTTTGGATAATCCAGTAGATTTACTTTCCAGATGAGAAAACTCACTAAAAAACACACAGGAGTTGACCCAGAGACACACAACTGGTTAACAACAAAGTCATATTCACAACCAGCGTCTGGACCAAGAGCACGGTGCCCCACAGAACTTGGCCCATCGAGCAGTCAATATCTCCTGACTCTCAAAACATCTGAGCTGACACCCAGCCCACCCCCACATCCTTGCAGCCCACAAAGATTGTATTTCACAGGATGGCACCGGATCTGCAGCTCGTGGAGAGGGACATATCTGATCAGACAACACAGGGCAGAACAAGGGGTAGGAGGGGAGAATGGAGCACATCCTGGCCCAATACACCTTGAGGATGATGTTCCAAATCACAGAAGCCAGTCCACAGAGAAGACCACATGGGCAGCCCCACGATGAGAAACGTCCCTCAAAGACCCATAGCCTTAGAGGGGACAACACTGGAGACACAGTGTGAGAACTGCTCGCTAACTGATCCTGCCACCTCGAGGCATGTCACTAAGAAAGTGCAGCGGAAGAGAAAGGAAACGGAGCATCAAAGTCCCCGGGGAATGCCAAAGGTGGACTTTGTGGTCAGGGTTCGTTGCCCCAACAAACTGGACTGGAAAACACTCCTGAAATTCACCACACAGTCCTTGTAATTTTCTTTCTTGGTTAGCGTTGTTTTCTTTTAGTGACATTGGATTTTGGTTGGGATTTGTTTTCATTTTTGTTTTTGTTTTTTTTCTTTTGCTGCTTATGTTTGCTCAGTCTCGTTTTGTACATGTTATTACCTTTACAGGTCTGTCTAATTAAGAGAGGCTGGATGAACAATCTGGAGGAGTAAACATGTGACCGGCCCTTTCCATTGGTCATGGGAGTGACCACGGTAGGGGGAAAGGAAGTGGTGTCAAGAAACCCAGAGACAAGGGAACAACAAGTGATGGAAATCGGTGGTGAGGGGGATGTAGGAAGCCTGGTAGGGCATGATCAAGGGTAATGTAACCAAGAGGAATTACTGAAACCCAAAGGAAGACAGGCATGGCAGTGGGCACAAGAGGAAAATCAAAGGGTATAGAAGAGTGAGCTGGGAAGCAAGGGCCAGTTGTAAACGTCTAAATAAAGGCATGTACATATATTTACAAAGGGGCATGGGGAAATAGATCTATGTCCATATGTTTATAGATTTAGTATTAAGGTAGCAGATGGACATAGGGCCTCCGCTCAAGTACTCCCTCATTGCAAGAACACTGCTCTATTAAATTGGCATTCTACGATGCCCACCTTCCCTACACGATCACTGACCACAAAGCGGCTGCATAAGCTAATGTGGTGAAGAAAGCCGATGGTGTCCAGCTACCAAAAGATATAGCGTGTGGGGTCTTAAAGGCTTGAAAGTAAAGAAGCAGCCATCTGGCTCAGAAGCAACAGAGCCCCCATGGAGGAAGCATACCAGCCTGTGTGATCACAAAGTTTCAAAGGGTTAAGGCAACAGGCATCATGAGAACATAAAATCTTATCATGGAGAATGAGAGGGCACTGCCGGGTATAGACCCAAAACCTATTTGCAGTGCACTGGACATCCCCTTACAGAAGGAGCTCAGAGAGGAGATTAAAGAATACAGGGTATGAGACAGCAAAGATGAAACACAACTTTCCTCTAGTTCTTAATGCTTCCTCTTGCCCCACTATCATGATCCCAGTTCTTCCATACTATCTGGCCAAACTGGAGAAGGTATTCTAGTACAGACAGGAATTTCAAACACGGGGAATCCAGGGTGGATGGGCCCTTTAGGACCAGTGTTATGAGTGGAGATACTGGGAAGGTGGAGGAAGGGCAGGATGGAAAGTGGGAACCGATTACACGGATCTTCATTGACCTCAAAAGAAAGGTGGGTGAAGATATGACAAAAGAATTAGTACATTCCCAAGGTTTGATGAGGGATAGGTGGCGGGCATTGAGGAGGGAAAAAATGCGGAGCTGAGCCCAGGGGCTTGGGTGAAGAGTAGATATTTTGAGAAAAATGAGGGCAATTAATGTACAGATGTGATTCAAACAGCTGATGTATATATGGATTGTGGTTAGTGTTGTAAGAGCCCCTAATAAAAAGATCATAAAAGAAACAAAAATAATCTGGCCAGAGGGTTCAAGCAAGCATGATCTCAGGCTGGATTAGACCAGTCAAAACAGCTACTGGAGTCTCCTCACCCTGTGTCTATTCCTGAGTCAGGCATGAAGCTTAGGGCACACAGCCCCAGCAGCTGGCCAGAGAGGGAGGTGGGTCTCTGAGCCATTCCACAGGGGGAATGGTACTCTGTCCTGCAGGGCCCACCCTCCTTTATAAGAGTGCTGTCTGGGGCACGGCATTCATGGAGTCCAGACCATGGGAGCTCTACTACTCATGGGGGATTGGAAGGAAGCCTCTGCTCATGCGCACACACCACCAACTAGCTGGAGGATCTCCGTGAACAAAGCCTGAGGCAGACAACAAGCCCACTAACTGATGCTGTAAGAGATACAATCAGCATCCAGAAACCTGCAACTGGGAGTAAGAGGCAGCATAACTTGGTCCCAGCCCCTCCAACTCTAATCTACAAGGAGTGACATTGCAAATCAGAGGGTTTTCATAAAGCACTTCCAGGACTGTGGAATGAGCAGCCGCATTTGTGGACATGGATACTCTGTGATCCAGACGTACTACCTCCTCCCTTACAGTCAGCTGAGACAAAAACCCTTGCAAGCAGAAAGCCATGCATCTGAACAGTATCCACCAGCCACTCATGTGCAGCCCCGCTGCCTCCAAAGAGCCTTCCTGAGTGAGAGAGAAATAATGCAGAAGCCTGTTCTGGCACTCAAGTGAGTTTTATGAGCGTTAGGGAGGCGTGTTGGGTAAGTCTGGCCGATCCCAGTGGCTGAATTGAATTTACATGGCCTAGGTTGGTCAATCCAGGTACAGGACCCAACCAGGTGTACCTCCCCTTCATGGCCAGAAACCTGGACCTCTGAGCATGCAGAGGGTGCCTCTCCTAACTGGGCTCTTATCTTGGCCCTATGGGCATGCATAACGGATGCCCCAGTCCCTAGCATAGCTACCTAACATTTGCCCCCCTGAAGAGATCTGGACCCAAATCTTTGGGGTACTGGGCGACGACATCTCTAGCTACTTCCTGCTGGAAAAAGGGGCCCAGTGGGGCTTTGGGTCCATACCCTTCCTACACTGCTGGGAGGGGTTGTCCATTGAGGGCAACTTTATCCAGGATGGATAAGGTTGAGGTGGTCCAGGAGATGGTAGTCGTGGACCTGGCACACTTGGTTCGGAAGCTTCAGTCACCGATAACTTCTGGGAAAAACAAACGGTCTAAAAGGTGAACACTTTGACTGTGACAAGGCTAAGCTTGTGTGATGGCAGTGGCCTTGAAATTAGGTGAGTGTCACAGGAAACAAAAAAAATCTTAGGAATACCAGACATGTGTGTTTGTGCATTGGAAGTACAGGAAGAGGGATAAAAGCATTCACACTTTCCCCTAGGAGGTTACAGGTTTGGGCACTACTAGGTGCAGTGGGATCACTGATTCATTTATGATGCTAAGGTCTTGGACCCGCTGATAAAACCCATCATTCTTTTTAACCCTATAACGCTTCAATTTTAATTTTGGGAAAAATTATTTTCTTTTAGTTGTGGACTTTCATAAATATATATATATATTAATATATACATTTTTTAAAATGTTATGAAAACATCCTGCTCCGCGTTATAGAGTTAAATGTAAATAATGGGCTAGTACAGGAGAAGTCAAAAGTGATCAAAATAGAGTAACTGCCTAAGTATTTTGAATTTTCTTGGGTTCAATTGGAGTAAAGGCTTGTAAATTACCCGGGGTCCAAATTCCCATTCTACAATGGGTAGAATGTTCAGGGATGTTTCAGGGCTGGGAGATTAGTAACCCCTAAGTCCAGGATACCTTAGGGCAGGGGTCCTAAAACTGTTTACCTAGGGGGCCAGTTCACTCTCCCTCAGGCAATTGCAGGGACATACTATAGTTTAAAAAAAAAATTACGAACAGATTCATTTGCACAATGCACATCTTGATTTGAAGTTCAAAAAAAAAATAAATGGGGCACATTCACCCGGCATAAAGAATCAATGTCCTTGGCTGTCTCCTTGGGGCCCACAGGCGGTAGTTTGAGAACACCTGCTCTCCGCGTTCACCAAGAGGATGTGGTTTCAACGCAAAAGCTTGGAGACTCTACAATTTGTTTAAAAGTGATGGGGCAGAAGGAGTCCCTGATTGAATCACGCAAGACTAGTTTTCCCATCCCCTATTACTAAGAGTCATTGTTATGGTTAAGGGGAACCAGGACATCCCGATCTGATCCCTTTAATTCAAATGTGGGCTGACATTGCCACTAGAGAATCCTGCAAATATAAAAGACTTACTCCCTCCCTCAAAGAAGGGTCCTTGTTTCCAAGTTTTCAGGAAACATGGCAGGACCGGAAAAACAAACGGTCCAAGTTCCCAAAACCACATGTGTGGAGGCCATCCCTCCCCGTACCTTCCCCCTCCCTCTATCCCTCCCCTTCCCTTCCGCTCCTCTCCCCTCCCGATCTCTCTCCCCTAATCGGCTTTATCCCATTTTGCAGGAGAACTCTGGGAATCAGAGAGCTGGCTTCAGACCCTTTAGTTCCACCCCCGCCCTATAAGGTTTCTAGGGGCCAGAAATAGAAAACTTCTAACAGGCCCTTATTGAGTCACTCCCTCCCACACCGGCCCCCCAACCTCACCCCCACCCTCAACCAGCAGACCCCACACACACTAGTACTGGTATTTCTTCCATACTCATTAGCCCACCTGGAATGATTGCCAGCAACTTCTCCAGGTGCTGTTCACAACGGAGGAAGGGTAGCCCTTCCAGACAGAGGCCCAGTAAGCAGTCAGTGAACCTGATGGTCAGCGAGCGGGCACTCCCCACTTGAGAGAAACTCTTTTGGCCACTACACGAACAATGTGGGATCTCAAATCCTAGCAAGGCCCAGTGGGCTTTACCAGGTATCAACTGTTGCTCTTACATGACCCTCTGCGGAAGAGCTAGGAAACCTATGAATTTATCTAAGGTCAGTGAGAATTTTCAGGCTCTTATAAAAGAATGTTTGCCTGCCTTTCTAGAGTGGATGATGGAAGCCTATGGGCTTTATACCCCTAATGGCCCTGAGGCGCCGAGAACAGGAGGGCAATAAGTATTGCCTTTATTACTCAGTGAATCTGGCTCAGAAATGAAAAAGAAGTGGGAAGGGTTTGAAGGGAAATATCTTAGTGATTTTGTACAAGTGGCTCATTGAGTGTATAACAATAGAGATGGCCCTAGCACGACGAGACAAAGATACTAGCTAAAATACTAGTATTTGCCATGAGAGACCCCGAGACTCAGGAAAAGGAGAGCATGGCCCACTCAAGGAGAGACTAACCTGTGGGCACCGCCAAGCCATGGGGAAGGATCAATGTGCCTACTGCAGGAAAGAACGACACTGGAAAAATCAGTGCCTTGAAAACCCCAGGTGAGGTGCACGACCCTCCACTAGAGTGGACGGGCCTCATCTGCACCTAGAAAAACCCAAGTAAGAGACAATAATGCTTGAAGAAGCACAATGAAAGGGTCAGGGCTCTGTTTCCCTTCGCCGCCAAAAGCCCAGGCTAACTCTCCATATAGGAGGCCCGCCAGTAAATTTCTTGGTGGACACAGGGGCCACCTTCTCAGGTACAGAAAGGAATATGGGCACATTGTCAAAAAGAAAGATGTGAATTACTGTGAGTCTATGAATCCTTCCACAGATAACTCACACCAGAAGGTTTGCATGGAGGGTAGGTGGGCTTCCCAAGACAACAAGATAACAAATATCTATCTGCCCTTTCTCCCAGTTAGCCACTTGGTTATGATGGCACTGGCTCCTGGCTCAGCTGCTGAGCCAGTGAAGCAGTTATAGAGGAGAAGACTAGGTGGCCTGTGGCCATTAACGGAAGGACCAAATCTCCACAGTGGGCTTCCTGTTTCAATATGGAGCCACGTCTGTCACCTGCTGGACACCATCTCTATCCTGAGCGCATAATTGCCACCCCAGGTCTAGAATGCAGCGCGCAGGTACACACTATATGAAACAGTGTCTGATTAACACCTCTCGATAACTTGCTGACATGGGAGTCTGGATAATCCAGTACATTTACTTTCCAGATGAGAAAACTCACTGAAAAACACACAGGAGTTGACCCAGAGACACACAACTGGTTAACAACCAAGTCATATTCACAACCAGCGTCTGGACCAAGAACCCGGTGCCCCACAGAAATGTGCCCATCGATCAGTCAATATCTCCTGGACTCTCAAAAGATCTGAGCTGATACCCACCCCCCACATCCTTGCAGCCCACAAAGATTGTATTTCACAGGATGGCACCGGATCTGCAGCTCGCGGAGAGGGACATATCTGATCAGAGAACACAGGGCAGAACAAGGGGGAGGAGGGGAGAATGGAGCACATCCTGGCCCAATATACCTTGAGGATGATGTTCCCAATCAGAGAAGCCAGTGCACAGAGAAGACCACACGGGCAGCCCCACGATGAGAAACGTCCCTCAAAGACCCATAGCCCTAGAGTGGACAACCTTGGAGACACAGTGTGGGACGGCGCCCGAACTGATCTTGCCACATCGAGGCATGACACTAAGAGAGTGCAGCGGAAGAGAAAGAAAACGGAGCATCAAAGTCCCCAGGGAATGTCAAAGGTGGACTTTGTGGTCAGGGCTCGGTGCCCCAACAGACTGGACTGGAAAACATTCCTAAATTTCACCACACAGTCCTTGTACTTTTCTTTCTTGGTTAGTGTTGTTTTCTTTTAGTGACATTGGATTTTGGTTGGGTTTGTTTTCATTTTTGTTTGTTTTTTTTCTTTTTGCTGCTTGGTTTTACTCAGTCTTGTTTTGTGCATGTTATTACCTTTACAGGTCTGTCTAATTAAGAGAGGCTGGATGAACAATCTGGAGGAGTAAACATGTGACCGGTCCTTTCCATTGGGCATGGGAGTGAGGACAGTGGGGGGAAAGGAAGTGGTGTCAAGAAACCCAGAGACAAGGGAACAACAAGTGATGGAAATCGGTGGTGAGGGGGATGTAGGAGGACTGGTAGGGCGTGATCAAGGGTAATGTAACCAAGAGGAATTACTGAAACCCAAAGGAAGACTGAGCATGGCAGTGGGCACAAGAGGAAAATCAAAGGGTATAGGAGAGTGAGCTGGGAAGCAAGGGCCAGTTATAGACGTCTAACTAAAGGCATGTATATATAATTACAAAGGGGCATGGGGAAATAGATCTATGTCCATATGTTTATAGATTTAGTATTAAGGTAGCAGATGGACATAGGGCCTCCGCTCAAGGACTCCCTCATTGCAAAAACACTCTTCTATTAAATTGGCATTCTACGATGCTCACCTTCCATACACGATCACTAACCGCAAAGCGGCTGCATAAGCAGATGTGGTGAAGAAAGCCGATGGTGTCCAGCTACCAAAAGATATAGGGTGTGGGGTCTTAAAGGCTTGAAGGTAAAGAGGCAGCCATCTAGCTCCGAAGCAACAGAGCCCACATGGAGGAAGCATACCAGCCTGTGTGATCACAAAGTTTCAAAGGGATAAGGCAACAGGCATGATAAGAACAAAAAAATCTTATCATGGAGAATGAGAGGGGACTGCCGGGTATAGACCCAAAACCTATTTGCAGTGCACTGGACATCCCCTTACAGAAGGATCTCAGAGAGGAGATTAAAGAATACAGGGTATGAGAGAGCAAAGATGAAACACAACTTTCCTCTAGTTCTTAATGCTTCCTCTTGCCCCACTATCATGCTCCCAGTTCTACCATACTAATCTGGCCAAACTAGAGAAGGTATTCTAGTAGCGATAGGAATTTCAAACACGGGGAATCCAGGGTGGATGGGCCATTTAGGACCAGTGTTTTGAGTGGAGATACTGGGAAGGTGGAGGAAGGGCAGGATGGAAAGTGGGAACCGATTACAAGGATCTTCATTGACCTCAAAAGAAAGGTGGGTGAAGATATGACAAAAGAATTAGTACATTTCAAAAGATTGATTAGTGATGGGTGGCGGGCATTGAGTGGGGTGGGGGAAATGAGGAGCTGAAACCAGGGGATTGGGTGGAGAGTGGATATTTTGATAATAAGGAGGGCAATTAATGTACAGATGTGCTTCAAACAGCTGATGTATATATGGATTGTGGTTAGTGTTGTAGGAGCCCCTAATAAAAAGATCATAAAAGAAACAAAAATAATCTGGGCAAAGGGCTCATGCAAGGATGATCTCAGGCTTGATTAGACCAGTCAAAACAGCTACTGGAGTCTCCTCACCCTGTGTCTATTCCTGAGTCAGGCATGAAGCTTAGAGCCCACAGCCCCAGCAGCTGGCCATTGAGGGAGATGGGTCTCTGAGGCCATTCCACAGGGGGAATGGTCCTCTGTATTGCAGGGCCCACCCTCTTTTGTAAGCGTGCTGTCTGGGGCACGGCTTTCATGGAGTCCACACCATGGGAGCTCTACTACTCATGGGGGATTGGCAGGAAGCCTCTGCTCATGCGCACACACCACCAACTAGCTGGAGGATTTCCGTGAACAAAGCCTGAGGCAGACAGCAAGCCCACTAACTGATGCTGTAAGAGATACAATAAGCATCCAGAAACCTGTAACTGGGAGTAAGAGGCAGTATTCCTTGGTGCCAGCCACTCCCACTGTAATCTACAAGGAGTGACATTGCAAAGCAGAGGGCTTTCATAAAGCACTGCCAGGACTGTGGAATGAGCAGCCTCATTTGTGGACATGGATACTCTGTGATCCAGACGTACTACCTCCTCCCTTACAGTCAGCTGAGACAAAAACCCCTGCAAGCAGAAAGCCATGCATCTGAACAGTATCCACCAGCCACTCATGTGCAGCCCTGCTGCCTCCAAAGAGCCTTCCTGAGTTAGAGAGAAATCACACAGAAGTCTGGTCTGTCACTCAAGTGAGTTTTATGAGCGTTAGGGAGGCGTGGTGCGTAAGTCTGGCCGAACCCAGTGGCTGAATTGAATTTACATGGCCTAGGTTGGTCAATCCAGGTACAGGAACCACCCAGGTGTACCTCCCCTTCATGGCCAGAAATCTGGACCTCTGAGCATGCACAGGGTGCCTCTCCTAACTGGGCTCTTATCTTGGCCCTATGGGCATGCATAACGGATACTCCAGTCCCTAGCATAGCTACCTAACATTTGCCCCCCTGAAGAGATATGGACCCAAATCTTTGGGGTACTGGGCGACGACATCTCTAGCTACTTCCTGCTGGAAAAAGGGGCCCAGTGGGGTTTTGGGTCCATACGCTTCTTACATTGCTGAGAGTGGTTGTCCATTGAAGGCAACTTTATCCAGTATGGATAACGTTGAGGTGGTCCCGGAGATGGTAGTCGTGGACCTGGCACACTTGGTTCGGAAGCTTTAGTCACCCGATAACTTCTGGGAAAAACAAACGGTCTAAAAGGCAAACAGTTTGACTACGACAAGGCTAAGCTTGTGTGATGGCAATGGCCTTGAAATTAGGTGAGTGTCACAGGAAACAAAAAAAATCTTAGGATTACCAGACATATGTTTTTGTTCATTGGAAGTACAGGAAGAGGGATAAAAACATTCACACTTTCCCCTAGGAGGGCACAGGTTTGGGCACTACTAGGTGCAGTGGGATCACTGATTCATTTATGAGGTTAAAGTCTTGGACACGCTGATAAGACCCAACCTTCTTTTTAACCTTATAACGCTTCAATTTTAATTTTGGGAAAAAATTATTTTCTTTTTGTTGTGGATTTTTATACTTATAAATATATAAATATATATTAATATATACATTTTTAAATGTTAGGAAAACATCATGCCCCGCGTTATAGAGTTAAATGGAAATAATGGGCTAGTACAGGAGGAGTCAAAAGTGACCAAACTAGAGTAACTGCCTAAGTCATTTTGAATTTTCTTGGGATCAATTGGAGTAAAGGCTTGTAAATTACCCGGGGTCCAAATTCCCAGGGTCCCTCCTACAATGGGTAGAATGTTCAGGGATGTTTCAGGGCTGGGAAATTAGCAACCCCTAAGTCCAGGATACCTTAGGGCAGGGGTCCTGAAACTGTTTACCCAGGGGGCCAGTTCACTGTCCCTCAGGCCATTGGAGGGACAGAGTATAGTTTAAAAAAAACAAAATTTACGAACAAATTCATGTGCACAATGCTCATCTTGATTTGACGTTCAAAAAAAATAATAAATGGGGCACATAAACCCGGCAGAAAGGATCAATGTCCTCGGCTGTCTGCATGTGGCCCACAGGTTGTAGTTTGAGGACCCCTGCTCTAGGCGTTCACCAAGAGGATGTGGTTTCAGCCCAAAAGCTTGGAGACTCTACAATTTGTTCAAAAGTGATTGGGCAGAAGGAGTCCCTGATTGACCCACGCAAGACTAGTTTTCCCATCCTCTATTACTAAGAGTTCATAGTTATGGTTAAGGGGAACCAGGACATCCCGATCTGTTCCCTTTAATTCAAGTGTGGGCTGACATTGCCACTAAGAAGCCTGCAAATATAAAAGACTTACTCCCGCCCTCAAAGAAAGGGTCCTTGTTTCCAAGGTTTCAGGAAACATGGCAGGACTGGAAAAACAAACGATCCAATTTCCCAAAACCACATAGGTGGATGCCATCCCTCCGTCTCCCCCTCCCCCACCCCCTCCGCCACCACCTAGCTTCCCCTCCCCTGACCCCCCCCCGATCTCTCTCCCCTAATCGGCTCTATCCCATTTTGCAGGAGAACTCTGGGAATCGGAGAGCTGGCTTCAGACCCCTTGGTTCCACCCCCGCCCTATAAGGTTTCTAGGGGCCAGAAATAGAAAACTTCCAACAGGCCCTTATTGATTCACTCCCTCCCCCACTGGCCCCCCAACCGCACCCCCACCCCCAACCAGCACCCCCCCCACACAGTAGTACTGGTATGTCTTCCATAATCATCAGCCCACCTGGAATGATTGCCAGCAACTTCTCCAGGTGCTGTTCACAACGCGGAAGGATAGCCCTTCCAGACAGAGGCCCAGTAAGCAGTCAGTGAATCTCATGGTCAGCGAGCAGGCACTCCCCTCTTGAGAGAAACTCTTTTGGCCACTACACGAACTATGTGGGATCTCAATTCCTAGCAAGGCCCAGAGGGCTTTACCAGGTATCAACTGTTGCTCTTACATGACCCACTGCGGAAGAGCTAGGAAACCTATGAATTTATCTAAGGTCAGTGAGAATTTTCAGGCTCTTATAAGAGAGTGTCTGCCTGCCTTTCTAGAGTGGATGATGGAAGCCTACGGGCTTTATACCCCTAACGGCCTGGAGGCCCTGAGAACAGGAGGGCAATAAGTATTGCCTTTATGACTCAGTCAGTCTGCCTCAGACATGAAAAAGAAGTGGGAAGGGTTTGAAGGGAAAAATCTTAGTGAGTTGGTACAAGTGGCTCATTGAGTGTATAACAACAGAGATGACCCTAGCACGACAGAGACAAAGAAACTAGCTAAAATACTAGTAATTGCCATGAGAGACCCCAGAGACTCAGGAAAAGGAGAGCATGGCCCACTCACGGAGAGACTAACCTGTTGGCACCGCCAAGCCATGGGGAAGGATCAATGTGCCTACTGCAGGAAAGAACGACACTGGAAAAATCAGTGCCTTGAAAACCCCAGGAGAGGTGCACGACCCTCCACTAGAGTGGACGGGCCTGATCTTCACCTAGAAAGACCCAAGCAAGAGACCATAATGCTTGAAGAAACTGAATGAAGGGGTCAGGGCTCTGTTTCACTTCGCCGCCAAAAGCCCAGGCTAACTCTCCATGTAGGAGGCCAGCCAGTAAATTTCTTTGTGGACGGAGGGGTCACCTTCTCAGGTTCAGAAAGGAATACGGGCACATTTTCAAAAAGAAAGATGTGAATTACTGTGAGCCTATGATTCCTTCCACAGTTAACTCACACCAGAAGGTTTGCATGGTGGTTAGGTGGGCTTCCCAAGACAACAAGATAACAAATATCTATCTGCCCTTTGTCCCAGTTAGCCACTTGGTTATGATGGCACTGGCTCCTGGCTCAGCTGCTGAGCCAGTGAAGCAGTTATAGCAGGAGAAGACTAGGTGGCCGGTGGCCATCAACGGAAGGACCAAATCTCCACAGTGGGCTTCCTGTTTCAATATGGAGCCACGTATGTCACCTGCTGGACACCATCTCTATCCTGAGCGCATAATTGCCACCCCAGGTCTAGAATGCAGCGCGCAGGTACACACTATATGAAACAGTCTCTGATTAACCCCTCTCGATAACTTGCTGACATGGGAGTCTGGATAATCCAGTACATTTACTTTCCAGATGAGAAAACTCATTCAAAAACACACAGGAGTTTACCCAGAGACACACAACTGGTTAACAACAAAGTCATATTCACTACTGTCACGCGCTCAGTCTTGCCAGCAAGAAGGACGCACCACAACAGGATTCTACCACAGGCGTTTAATGCGGATTCGATTTGCAGATGCGGAAAAAAGACCCCAAAGCCCCAAACTACTGCTGCTTATATGCGCTCTATGGGGACGTGCTGTGCATTTATTGGTGCGTTCGCCAGAACCCTTATTAGCATACACCAGGGTGGAGTTATGACTACGTCATCTAAGCAGTGCGCATGCTCTAAGTGGTTGTTTACCACTTAACTGGGCCACTGCCCTGACTGCCCGGCGCCATCTTGTAATGGCGGCGAGAGCTGCGGCTTCCCACATCTCCTCCTTTCTTATTTATTTTAGGCCTAATCCATCGATCCACCCCGGAGCCTCCAGCAGCCCCAGGAGATGAAGATGGATAAAAGAACCCAAATCTGGTCACCCTGATGCGTGCAATGAGCAGAGCTCCGCATGGTGCAACGGCTGGCCATGATCCATTTTCTGTCACTCTTCCCAGTGCAATGGGGTCTTCCCCTTGGGGTGCGAGAGCTGACAACTTATGGGGGTTAGTTTTCTTTTAACAAAGGAAGCCAAAGATCATGGGAACCACCGCGCTCAATCGCTAAGAGCGCCTGCGCAATGATGACCTTGTCACGCCTTTGCTGTGCTTTCAGTTTGCAGAGCAACCATAGCAACAACACCCCTCCACAGCACATTATTGCAGCAAATGTAAACACCCCCACCCACTCCTTAAAGTAGGTAAATGCAGATGAAAGCCAAGAAGAAAATTTTTCAAGGGTAAGGGGTTCCACGCGTGTTCCATTCAATCGGACAACTTGATTCAGGAGGTCTTCTTGCAGCTGGTTCAACTCTTTGGTCCATTGTCCTGTGAGATACTGAGAAATATTATCACTCAATGCTCTAAAATTATCATATAACACTTGAGTGATGCAAAGCGCTGTGGTGGAAGAGACACAGCTTAATTGTACCATAGTGGTAAGCTGGTTGATTTGCTGCTGGAGCAAATCTGTTTTTTGATTTAATAATAAAATGCCAGAGGTCAGATGGGCATCCACACGCTGACATTGCAGTAACGCTTCAGCGGTTTGAGACACAATACTGTTCTTAATTCCCTGTGCTACCGGGGCCCATATCACCATTAGCATCAATAGTAGCGCTGGATGGATCGCTGTCCTCTTCATTCTTTCTGCTCCCACGATCTTCATCCTCCTTCTTAATTAGTCTCACCAGTCTCTCTGGCACCCAGATGGGGTTTTCTTCTTCCTGTGGAAAAACACAAATTGCTCCCCTGGACCTGATTAATATGGGGTCTGGGCCATACCATTTGTTGTCTAGGACATTTTTCCACCGGGCCATTTCCTTTGGTGGCTTTGGCCATTGCCCGTGTCTGTCTGCAGCTGATTGGCCTTTCTCATCCAAATTTTAAAAATTTAGGGTGAAAAGGGTTAGAGATAAAGCCATTCTAGGGGTAGTGACTGTCACGGTCTCTATTCCCCCTTTTTGCTTTGATAAATATTGCTTTAGAGTGCGATGACATCGTTCCACAATTCCTTGCCCTTGGGGATTGTACGGCAAACCCGTGAAGTGCTTCACTTGCATTTGCAAGCAAAACTGTCGGAACTTGGTGGAAGTGTATGCAGGCCCATTATCTGTTTTTAACATGGTGGGCTTGCCCCATGCACTCCAGGCTTCTAAGCAGTGTTGAATTATTGGCTGGATTTTTCCCCCGTTAGGGGTGTTGCATGTACAATGCCAGAACTGGTGTCCACTGACACATGCACGTACTGCAACTTTCCAAAAGCAGATACGTGGGTAACGTCCATTTGCCAGATGTCGAGAGGACGGACGCCTCGAGGGTTTACCCCGACCGAGGGTTTGGAAATAAATTCTGCACACTTGGCGCACTGCAACACAATAGTGCGAGCCTCTGCGCGAGTAATTGGAAACTTAATGCGTAGGGTGGCAGCAGGCACATGATACAGCTCATGAAAGTCTTTAGCAAGTTTAGCTTGATCAGCCAAATCATTACCTTTTACCATGGGTCCCGGGAGCAAGCTATGAGCACGTATATGCTGAATATAAAATGGGTGTTTTCGTTGCAAAATACATTTTCTAATTTGAGACAAGATGTCTGCTACCTTGCTGGATTGCTTAATGTAGCCAGCAATTTCCAGCTTAGACACCACGTTGACTACGTAATGGGAGTCAGATATGATGTTAATTGGCTCCGTGAATTTCTTAAAAACTTCTAAGACCACCAAACATTCTACTAATTGGGGTGCATCAGCTAAAAATTGTAATGTAGTCACTTGATCGTTTATTACATAACATCCTTTGCCTGTTTTAGAGCCATCTGTATAAATGTCTAAAGCTTCCTTAATGGGGTTGTTAACAGTGACACGGGGAAAAATTACTGGATGAGCAGTCACAAATTGCAACAAGGAATGTTTAGGATAATGGTTGTCTATTAGTCCATTAAAACTGCATTTAAAAATTGCCCACTCATCCGTAGTGGCACACAGTGTAGAAACTTGCTCACTAGTATATGGGACAATGACGCTGCTAGGCTCTCTTCCAAAATGCATAATAGCTGTCTTAACACCCCTTAGGGCCATTGTGGCTACCATAGAAGGGTAGTGTTCAATAGTTTTGGAAGGTGAGGAGTGGGCATGGATCCACAACAAAGGCCCAGTCTGCCACAAGACCGCAGTAGGAGCGCAGGCAGTTTTTAGAATGCACAGCTGAAAAGGAGATTTTATGTCTATTCTATCTAACTGCACTTCAGAAATGGCCTTTTCAACCTGTTCTAATACTTTCTGGGCTTGAGGAGTAATTTCTCGAGGAGAAGTAATATGGCTTTCTCCTTCCAAGATATTGAACAATGGCTTAAGGTCAGCAGTGGAAACCTTTAAATATGGGCGGAGCCAATTGATATCTCCTAGCAACTTTTGAAAATCATTTAATATCTTTAACTGATCCTTCCGTATAGTCAATTTTTGAGGCATTATGTGACATGGGCTTATTGTGGCTCCTAAAAACTGTCCAATTGAAGATTGTTGGACCTTATCTGGTGCTATGGCTAACTGATGGGATTCTAATTCCTTAACTACCTCGCTGTATCCCTGCTGCACATCTGGCTCCTCTTCTCCAGTTATTAATATGTCATCCATGTAATGGTAGATTTTTAACTGACCAAATTTTTCTCTGACGGGTGCTAGGGCGTGATCCACAAACAACTGGCACATAGTAGGACTAGTGGCCATTATCTGTGGCAAAATTCGCCACTGAAAGTGCTTGTCAGGTTCTTCATGATTAATGGAGGGTAGGGTAAAGGCAAATCTTTCCTTATCTTTCTTATGCAAAGGGATGGAGAAAAAACAATCCTTAATGTCTATTATAATGACGGTCCAGCCTTTGGTAGGTATTGCAGATAGCAATGGGAGGCCTTTCTGCACAGGGCCTTGAGTGACATTTGGGCGTTGATGGCTCTTAAATCATGCAACAATCTCCACTTCCCTGATTTTTTCTTAATAACAAATATGGGTGTGTTCCAGGGGGACACGGATGGTTCTAAATGTCCTAGTTCTAGCTGTTCCTTAACTAGCCTTTGTGCCGCAATTAATTTTTCTACTGGGAGCGGCCACTGTGGTACCCAAACTGGCTCTGCTGAGAGCCACGGAATGGGTAGCGGCTCCGCAGTGGCCCCTAGGAAAAACCCAGACCTGTGCGATCTTTCTTCACTGCTACCTCTACTGGTTCAGGACGACCCTGTAGGTGTTTCCCAACTCCCTTTCCCGGTACATATCCCATTTTTTGCATAAGTACTTGACTTATAGGTGAGTAATCATTGGTTAGTACTAATCCTAGGTGTGTCAACATGTCCCTTCCCCACAAATTTACAGGTAAGGGGAGGACATATGGTTGGAACTGGCCTGATTGTCCTTCCTCAGCTTTCCAGTGCAACCGTCTGGTGCTTATCATAGGCATGGATGCATACCCGAGTCCTTGTAGAGACTGTGAAGATTATGTTACCGGCCAACAGGAAGGCCACCATTTGGTGGATATAATGCTTTTGTCTGCCCCTGTGTCTAATATACCTTCAAAGGTTTTCCCTTCAATGTCCAATGTCAAAGTTGGGCGTTGATCCAACTGCACTGAGAAAAAGGCCCCAGCTTCTCCTGATGATCCAAAGCTCATTTTTTCTCTACTAACTTTAGTACTTGGGAACAGTGCATGCTTGCTAGGCAACACCAAGAGCTGCGCGATACGGTCTCCAGGTGAGATGGCATATATTCCCCGTGGGGAGGAGCACATTGCCTTCACTTGTCCTGTAAAATCCTGATCAATGACTCCTGGGTGCACAATTAAGCCTTTTAAGGTGGTGGAGGACCTACCAAGCAGCAAGCCCACGGTGCCTTCTGGAAGGGGACCATAAAAATCCATAGGGATGGGCTGGCATCCCTGCTATGGCGATAGTACTGCTCTGGTGGTGGCACTGAGGTCCACCCCTGCGGATCCTGCAGTGGCCCTTTTGGGAGTGGCCTCCCCAGTGGGCGGAGGCCGTCCTCCTGGATTGCCCCATACATCTGCGGGCCCTGGGGACGAGGGCCCCGCTTCCCGTTTTTTGGCTCCTGGTCATTTTGCTCTAGGGGGCGCCCCTTGCTATCTTTCACAGATCTGCATTCGTTGGCCCAATGTCTACCCTTACCACACCGAGGGCAAACTCCCGGGGTCCTTTTGGTCCCTATCCCAGTTTGACTCGCGGTGCCAGTAGGGCAATGTTTTTTAATGTGTCCTTCCTTACCACACTGAAAGCATTTTAGGGGGCCTCTTTTTTGGGCCTCCAATACTGCAGCAGCCAATCCTGCATTTGTCAAAGGACCACCAACTTCCCTGCAAGCCTTCATCCATGCCTGCAGTCCTTTGGACTTCCAGGGCGTTAGAACTGTTCTACATTCTTTAGTACACTGCTCAAAAACTAACTGCTCAATGAGAGGCATGGCTGTGTCCTGATCTCCAAAGATTTTTCCTGCCGCTTCCAACATACGGGCGACAAAATCTGAGAAAGGCTCAGTAGGTCCCTGTATAATTTTAGTTAAGTTACCTCTAACCTCTCCTTTATTAGGCAAGGTCCTCCATGCCTTGCTCGCGGCAGTATTTATTTGTTGATATACCTGTATTGGGAAGGCTGTTTGATTGTTAACCCATCTTCCCTGACCTGTCAGCATTTCAAAATTCCATGCGGGTTGCCCCGCTGTGGCATTTTCCCTAGCCTGAGCCATTAATAGGTCCTGCCACAAGGATTTCCACTCCAAATACTGTCCTGTTGTCAAGACTGCTTTTGTAACAAAAGTCCAATCAGCAGGTGTCATAGCATTGCCTGTAAGTCTCTCAATCAGGGACTGAGTATAATTTGCATTGACACCATAAGATCTTACTGCTTCAGCTAAGTCCTTCACTTGCTTATGCTCTAAAGGCGTATGATAACGAGCATTATTCTGGTCCTCAAATACTGGGTACATTTGTTGTATTGCTATGCGGGTACCGGGTGGGCAAAAGGAGTATCCACACACTTTCTGCCTGTTCTCGCTATAAGGGGGTGGCACGGACGGGCTCACAGCGGTTACTTGAAAAGCATTATACCGTCCCTCCTTGTAGCGAGCGGCTGCCTCCTCTAACTGTTCCTCTTTTTCCTCTGATAACTCAAGAAGCTCTAGTTCTCGCCACGGGTACAATGGCTCCGAATGGCGGGCATGGCTCTTCTTCTGTTGATCAACTTCCTCTTTTAACTGCGCAGCCTCCTCATTTTTAACAGCTTTGTACTGCTTCCTACGAGCTCCTTGTTCTTCCTCCCGCTCTGTTTCTGACATGCCCTCTGAACATCTTCTAAAGCCTGCTGCCCTGGGCGTAATGGCTGCTCACACTCTTTGTCCTCAATGCATACTTTCACTAGCTTCCAAATGGGTCTAATCCCCGGCTTCAACCGTCCGGCTTCAGCAGCTCGGTCTATGTCTCACCCTAGCTTATTCCAGCTCGCAGATGTTAGCGAGCCTGTGGAAACAAACCATGGTCCTATCTCATCTATGTTTTTTACAAATTTACACAGTCTGTTCTGAAATTTTTAATGCTCTCTTACTCAATAGGGCATCGAGAGCCGTAACCATAGTCTTTATTGCCGCGTTCCCCATGTTGCCTTCTTATGTATACAAGGACTTAACACACGGGCGTGCACGGATTTATCTACACCCGTTTTATGCGCGATAAAGAAAAAGCGGCTGCCTGCTCGCTGTTAAAACCGAAAGCGGAAGTATTCACACGCCGACACTCAAGCACCAGCAAGCGGCTTAACAATCATTCAGGCTCATGTCTCTCAGAACTTACCGTTTCTTGCCACGTCTTGCGGTTCTGAATCCCCCCTGATGACAGGGGGTCTCCGCTCCTGCCGGAGGTGGTCGTTCCCATGTTTCAGCACCACTTGTCGCGCGCTCAGTCTCGCCAGCAAGAAGGATGTGCGACAACAGGATTCATCCACAGGCATTTAATGCGGGTTCGATTTGCAGATGCGGAAAAAAACCCCGAAGCCCCAAACCACTGCTGCTTATATGCGCTCTATGGGGACGTGATGTGCATTGATTAGTGTGTTCACCAGAAACCTTATTAGCATACTCCAGGGTGGAGTTATGACTAGGTCATCTAAACAGTGCGCATGCTCTAAGTGGTTGTTTACCACATAATTGGGCCACCGCCCTGACTGACCGGCGCAATCTTGTAATGGCTGTGAAAGCTGCGGCTTTCCACATAAAACCAGCGTCTGGACCAAGAGCACGGTGCCCCACAGAACTGTGCCCATTGAACAGTCAATATCTCCTGGACTCTCAAAAGATCTGAGCTGACACCAACCCTCCCACATCCTTGCAGCCCCCAAAGATTGTATTTCGCAGGATGGCACCGGATCTGCAGCTCGTGGAGAGGGACATATCTGATCAGAGAACCCAGGGCAGAACAAGGAGGAGGAGGGGAGAATGGAGCACATCCTGGCCCAATACACCTTGAGGATGATGTTCCCAATCAGAGAAGCCAGTCCACAGAGAAGACCACACAGGCAGCCCCACGATGAGAAACGTCCCTCAAAGAACCATAGCCCTAGAGGGGACAACACTGGACACACAGTGTGGGAACTGCGCCCGAACTGATCCTGCCACATCGAGGCATGACACTAAGAGAGTGCAGCGGAAGAGAAAGAAAACGGAGCATCAAAGTCCCGGGGAATGCTAAAGGTGGACTTTGTGGTCAGGGCTCGGTGCCCCAAAAGACTAGACTGGAAAACACTCCTAAAGTTCACCACACAGTCCTTGTACTTTTCTTTCTTGGTTAGTGTTGTTTTCGTCTAGTGTCATTGGATTTTGGTTGGGTTTTGTTTTCATTTTTGTTTGTTTTTTTTCTTTTTGTTGCTTGGTTTTGCTCAGTCTTGTTTTGTGCATGTTATTAGTTTTACAGGTGTGTCTAATTAAGAGAGGCTGGATGAACAATCTGGAGGAGTAAACATGTGACCGGCCCTTTCCATAGGGCAAGGGAGTGAGCACGGTGGGGGGAAAGGAAGTAGTGTCATGAAACCCAGAGACAAGGGAACAACAAGTGATGGAAATCGGTGGTGAGGGGGGATGTAGGAGGCCTGGTAGGGCGTGATCAAGGGTAATGTAACCAAGAGGAATTACTGAAACCCAAAGGAAGACTGAGCATAGCAGTGGGCACAAGAGGAAAATCAAAGGGTATAGAAGAGTGAGCTGGGAAGCAAGGGCCAGTTATAGACGTCCACATAAAGGCATGTACATATATTTACAAAGGGGCATGGGGAAATAGATCTATGTCCATATGTTTATAGATTTAGCATTAAGGTAGCAGATGGACATAGGGCCTCCGCTCAAGGACTCCCTCATTGCGAGAACACTGTTTTATTAAATTGGCATTCTACGATGCTCACCTTCCCTACACAATCACTGACCACAGAGTGGCTGCATAAGCAAATGTGGTGAAGAAAGCCGATAGTGTCCAGCTACCAAATGATATAGCGTGTGGGGTCTTAAAGGCTTGAAGGTAAAGAAGCAGCCATCTGGCTCAGAAGCAACAGAGCCCACATGGAGGAAGGATACCAGCCTGTGTGATCACAAATTTGCAAAGGGATAAGGCAACAGGCATCATGAGAACAAAAAAATCTTATCATGGAGAATGAGAGGGGACTGCCGGGTATAGACCCAAAACCTATTTGCAGTGCACTGGACATCCCCTTACAGAAGGATCTCAGAGAGGAGATGAAAGAATACAGGGTATGAGACAGCAAAGATGAAACACAACTTTCCTCTAGTTCTTAATGCTTCCTCTTGCCCCACTATCATGATCCCAGTTCTACCATACTAATCTGGCCAAACTAGAGAAGGTATTCTAGTACCGATAGGAATTTCAAACACGGGGAATCCAGGGTGGATGGGCCCTTTAGGACCAGTGTTATGAGAGGAGATACTGGGAGGGTGGAGGAAGGGCAGGATGGAAAGTGGGAACCGATTACAAGGATCTTCATTGACCTCAAAAGAAAGGTGGGTGAAGATATGACAAATGAATTAGTACATTTCCAAGGATTGATGTGGGATGGGTGGCGGGCATTGAGGGGGGGGAAATGAGGAGCTTAGGCCAGGGGCTTGGGTGGAGAGTGGAGATTTTGAGAATAATGAGGGCAATTAATGTACAGATGTGTTTCAAAAAGCTGATGTATATATGGATTGCGGTTAGTGTTGTAGGAGCCCCTAATGAAAAGATCATAAAAGAAACAAAAATAATCTGGGCAGAGGGCTCATGCAAGGATGATCTCAGGCTGGATTACACCAGTCAAAACAACTACTGGAGTCGCCTCACCCTGTGTCTATTCCTGAGTCAGGCATGAAGCTTAGGGCCCACAGCCCCAGCAGCTAGCCAGTGAGGGAGGTGGATCACTGAGGCCATTCCACAGGGGGAATGGTTCTCTGTCCTGCAGGGCCCACCCTCCTATGTAAGCGTGCTGTCTGGGGTACGGCTTACATGGAGTCCACTCCATGGGAGCTCTACTGCTCATGGGGGATTGGCAGGAAGCCTCTGCTCATGCCACACACCAACAACAAGCTGGAGGATCTCCGTGAACAAAGCCTGAGGCAGACAGCAAGCCCACTAACTGGTTCTGTAAGAGATACAATCAGCATCCAGAAACCTGCAACTGGGAGTAAGAGGCAGCATACCTTGCTCCCAGCCCCTCCAACTCTAATCTACAAGGAGTGATATTGCAAAGCAGAGGTTTTTCAGAAAGCACTGCCAGGACTGTGGAATGAGCAGCCTCAATTGTGGACATGGATACTCTGTGATCCAGACGTACTACCTCCTCCCTTCCAGTCAGCTGAGACAAAAACCCTTGCAAGCAGAAAGCCATGCATCTGAACAGTACCCACCAGCCACTCATGTGCAGCCCTGCTGCCTACAAAGAGCCTTTCTGAGTGAGAGAGAAATCATGCAGCAGTCTGGTCTGTCACTCAAGTGAGTATTATGAGCGTTAGGGAGGCATGGTGGGCAAGTCTGGCCGACCCCAATGGCTGAATTGAATTTACATGGCCTAGGTTGGTCAATCCAGGTACAGGACCTACCCAGGTGTACCTCCCCTTCATGGCCAGAAACCTGGACCTCTGAGCATGCACAGGATGCCTCTCCTAACTGGGCTCTTATCTTGGCCCTATGGGCATGCATAATGGATGCCCCAGTCCCTAGGATAGCTACCTAACATTTGCCCCCCTGAAGAGATATGGACCCAAATCTTTGGGGTACTGGGCGAAGACATCTCTAGCTACTTCCTCCTGGCAAAAGGGGCGAAGTGGGGCTTTGGGTCCATACCCTTCCTACACTGCTGGGAGGGGTTGTCCATTGAGGGCAACTTTATCCAGGATGGATAAGGTTGAGGTGGTCCAGGAGATGGTAGTCGTGGACCTGGCACACTTGGTTCAGAAGCTTTAGTCACCCGATAACTTCTGGGAAAAACAAACAGTCTAAAAGGTAAACAGTTTGACTACGACAAGGCTAAGCTTGTGAGTTGACAGTGGCCTTGAAGTTAGGTGAGTGTCAAAAGGAAACAAAAAAAATCTTAGGAATACCAGACATGTGTGTTTGTTCATTGGAAGTACAGGAAGAGGGATAAAAGCATTCACACTTTCCCCTAGGAGGGCACAGGTTTGGGCACTACTAGGTTCAGTGGGATCACAGATTCATTTATGATGCTAAGGTCTTGGACCCGCTGATAAGACCCATCCTTCTTTTTAACCCTATAACGCTTCAATTTTAATTTTGGGAAAAAATTATTTTCTTTTTGTTGTGGACTTTCATAGTTATAAATATATATATATATATATATGAATATATACATTTTTTAAATGTTATGAAAACATCATGCTCTGTGTTATAGAGTTAAACGGAAATAATGGGGAAGTACAGGAGGAGTCAAAAGTGACCAAAATAGAGTAACTGCCGAAGTCATTTTGAATTTTCTTGGGTTCAATTGGAGTAAAGGCTTGTAAATTACCCGGTGTCCAAATTCCCATGGTGCCTCCTACAACGGGTAGAATGTTCAGGGATGTTTCAGGGCTGGGAGATTAGTAACCCCTAAGTCCAGGATACTTTAGGGCAGGGGTCCTGAAACTGTTTACCCAGGGGGCCAGTTCACTGTACCTCAGGCCATTGGAGGGACAGAGTATAGTTTAAAAAAAAACCAAAAATTACGAACAAATTCATGTACACACTGCAGATCTTGCTTTGAAGTTCAAAAAAAAAAATAAATGGGGCACATACACCCAGTAGCAAGGATCAATGTCCTCGGCTGTCTGTATGTGGCCCACAGGTTGTAGTTGATGACCCCTGCTCTATGCGTTCACCAAGAAGATGTGGTTTCAACCCAAAAGCTTGGAGACTATACAATTTGTTTAAAAGTGATGGGGCAAAAGGAGTCCCTGATTGACCCACGCAAGACTAGTTTTCCCATGCCCTATTACTAAGAGTTCATAGATATGGTTAAGGGGAACCAGGACATCCTGATGTGATCCCTTTAATTCAAGTGTGGGCTGACATTGCCACTAAGAAGCCTGCAAATATAAAAGACTTACTCCCTCTCTCAAAGAAAGGGTCCTTGTTTCCAAAGTTTCAGGAAACATGGCAGGACCCGAAAAACAAACGGTCCAAGTTCCCAAACCACAAAGGTGGAGGCCATTCCTCCCCGTAACCCTCCCCCAATCCCTCCCCCCTCCCCTTCACTTCCCCTCCCCTTCCCCTCCTGATCTCTCTTCTCTAATCGGCTTTATCCCATTTTGCAGGAGAACTCTGGGAGACAGAGAGCTGGCTTCAGACCCCTTGGTTCCACCCCCGCCCTATAAGGTTTTTAAGGGCCAGAAATAGAAAACTTCTAACAGGAACTTATTGAGTCACTCCCTCCCCCACCGGCCCCCCAACCTCACCCCCAACCCGAACCAGCAGCCCCCCACATACACTAGTACTTGTATGCCTTCCATACTCATCAGCCCACCTGGAATGACTGCCAGCAACCTCTCCACGTGCTGTCCACAACAGAGGAATGGTAGCCCTTCCAGGCAGAGGCCCAGGAAGCAGTGAGTGAACCTGATGGTAAGCGAGAGGGCACTCCCCACTTGACAGAATCTGTTTTGGCCACTACACGAACAATGTGGGATCTCAATTCCTAGCAAGGCCTAGAGGGCTTTACCAGGTATCACCCGTTGCTCTTACATGACCCTCTGCGGAAGAGCTAAGAAACCTATGAATGTATCTAAGGTCAGTCAGAATTTTCAGGCTCTTATAAGAGAATGTCCGCCTATGTTTCTAGAGTGGCTGATGGAAGCCTACAGGCTTTATACCCCTAACGGCCTGGAGGTCCCGAGAACAGGAGGGCAATAAGTATTGCCTTTATGACTCAGTCAGTCTGCCTCAGACATGAAAAAGAAGTTGGAAGGGTTTGAAGGGAAAAATCTTAGTGATTTGGTACAAGTGGCTCATTGAGTGTATAACAACAGAGATGACCCTAACACGACAGAGACAAAGAAACTAGCTAAAATACTAGTAATTGCCATGAGAGACCTTAGAGACTCAGCAAAAGGAGAGCATGGCCCACTCACGGAGAGACTAACCAGTGGGCACCGCCAAGCCATGGGGAAGGATCAATGTGCCTACTGCAGGAAAGAAGGACACTGGAAAAATCAGTGCCTTGAAAACCCCAGGAGAGGTGCACGACCCTCCACTAGAGTGGACAGGCCTCAACTGCACCTAGAAAGACCCAAGCAAGAGACAATAATGCTTGAAGAAGCTGAATGAAGGGGTCAGGGCTCTGTTTCACTTCGCCGCCAAAAGCCCAGGCAAACTGTCCATGTAGGAGGCCAGCCAGTAAATTCCTTGGTGGACACAGGCGCCAACTTCTCAGGTTCAGAAAGGAATACGGGCACATTTTCAAAAAGAAAGATGTGAATTACTGTGAGCCTATGATTCCTTCCACAGATAACTCACACCAGAAGGTTTGCATGGAGGGTAGGTGGGTTTCCAAAGACGACAAGATAACAAATGTCGATCTGCCCTTTACCCAGTTAGCCACCTGGTTATGATGGCACTGGCTCCTGGCTCAGCTGCTGAGCCAGTGAAGCAGTAATAGCAGGAGAAGACTAGGTGGCCGGTGGACATCAACGGAAGGACCAAATGTCCACAGTGGGCTTCCTGTTTCAATATGGAGCCACGTATGTCACCTGCTGGACGCCATCTTTATCCTGAGCTCATAATTACCACCCCAGGTCTAGAATGCAGCGCAGGTACACACTATATGAAACAGTGTCTGATTAACCCCTCTCGATAACTTGCTGATATGGGAGTCTGGATAATCCAGTACATTTACTTTCCAGATGAGAAAACTCAATCAAAAACACACAGGAGTTGACCCAGAGACACACAACTGGTTAACAACAAAGTCATATTCACAACCAGCATCTGGACCAAGAGCACGGTGCCCCACAGAACTGTGCCCATCGAGCAGTCAATAGCTCCTGGACTCTCAACACATCCTTGCAGCCCCCGAAGATTGTATTTCACAGGATGGCACCGGATCTGCAGCTCGCGGAGAGGGACATATCTGATCAGAGAACACAGGGCAGAACAAGGGGGAGGAGGGGAGAATGGAGTACATCCTGGCCCAATACACCTTGAGGATTATGTTCCCAATCAGAGAAGCCAGTCCACAGAGAAGATCACATGGGCAGCCCCACGATGAGAAACGTCCCTCAAAGACCTACAGCCCTAGAGGGGACAACACTGGACACACAGTGTGGGAACTGCGCCCGAACTGATCCTGCCACATCGAGGCATGACACTAAGAGAGTGCAGCGGAAGAGTAAGAAACCGGAGCATCAAAGTCCCCGGGGAATGCCAAAGGTGGACTTTGTGGTCAGGGTTCGGTGCCCCCACAGACTGGACTGGAAAACACTCCTAAAGTTCACCACACAGTCCTTGTACTTTTCTTTCTGGTTAGTGTTGTTTTCTTTTAGTGTCATTGGATTTGGGTTGGGTTTTGTTTTCATTTTTGTTTGTTTGTTTTTCTTTTTGCTGCTTGGTTTAGCTCAGTCTTGTTTTGTGCATGTTATTACCTTTACAGGTCTGTCTAATTAAGAGAGGCTGGATGAACAATCTGGAGGAGTAAACATGTGACCGGCCCTTTCCATTGGGCATGGGAGTGAGCACGGTGGGGGGAAAGGAAGTGGTGTAAAGAAACCCAGAGACAAGGGTACAACAAGTGATGGAAAACGGTAGTGAGGGGGATGTAGGAGGCCTGGTAGGGCGTGATCAAAGGTAATGTAACCAAGAGGAATTACTGAAACCCAAAGGAAGACTGAGCATGTCAGTGGGCACAAGAGGAAAATCAAAGAGTATAGAAGAGTGAGCTGGGAAGCAAGGGCCAGTTATAGACGTCTAAATAAAGGCATGTACATATGTACATATATTTACAAAGGGGCATGGGGAAATAGATCTATGTCCATATGTTTATAGATTTAGTATTAAGGTAGCAGATGGACATAGGGCCTCCGCTCAAGGACTCCCTCATTGCAATAACACTGTTCTATTAAATTGGCATTCTAAGATGCTCACCTTCCCTACACAATCACTGACCACAAAGCGGCTGCATAAGCAAATGTGGTGAAGAAAGCCGATGGTGTCCAGCTACCTAAAGATATAGCGTGTGGGGTCTTAAAGGCCTGAGGGTAAAGAAACAGCCATCTGGCTCTGAAGCAACAGAGCCCACATGGAGAAAGCATACCAGCCTGTGTGATCACAAAGTTTTAAAGGGATAAGGCAACAGGCATCATGAGAACAAAAAAATCTTATCATGGAGAATGAGAGGGGACTGCCGGGTATAGACCCAAAACCTATTTGCAGTGCACTGGACATCCCCTTACAGAAGGATCTCAGAGTGGAGATTAAAGAATACAGGGTATGAGACAGCAAAGATGAAACACAACTTTCCTCTAGTTCTTAATGCTTTCTCTTGCCCCACTATCATGATCCCAGTTCTACCATACTAATCTGGCCAAACTAGAGAAGGTATTCTAGTACCGATAGGAATTTCAAACACGGGGGATCCAGAGTGGATGGGCCCTTTACCAGTGTTATGAGTGGAGATACTGGGAGGGTGGAGGAAGGGCAGGATGGAAAGTGGGAACCGATTACAAGGATCTTCATTGACCTCAAAAGAAAGGTGGGTGAAAATATGACAAAAGAATTAGTACATTTCCAAGGATTGATGAGGGATGGGTGGCGGGCATTGAGGGGGGAAAAATGAGGAGCTGAGGCCAGGGGCTTGGGTGGAGAGTGGATATTTTGTGAATAAGGAGGGCAATTAATGTACAGATGGGCTTCAAACAGATGATGTATTTATGGATTGTGGTTAGTGTTGTAGGAGCCACTAATGAAAAGATCATAAAAGAAACAAAAATAATCTTGGCAGAGGGCTCATGCAAGGATGATCTCAGGCTGGATTAGACCAGTCAAAACAGCTACTGGAGTCTCCTCACCCTGTGTCTATTACTGAGTCAGCCATGATGCTTAGGACCCACAGCCCCAGCAGCTGGCCAGAGAGGGAGGTGGATCTCTGAGGCCATTCCACAGGGGGAATGGTCCTCTGTCCTGCAGGGCCCACCCTCCTTTGTAAGCATGCTGCCTGGGGCAAGGCTTTCATGGAGTCCACACCATGGGAGCTCTACTACTCATGGGGGATTGGCAGGAAGCCTCTGCTCATGCGCACACACCACCAACTAGCTGGAGGATCTCCGTGAACAAAGCCTGAGGCAGACAACAAGCCCACTAACTGATGCTGTAAGAGATACAATCAGCATCCAGAAACCTGCAACTGGGAGTAAGAGGCAGCATACCTTGGTCCCAGCCCCTCCCACTCTAATCTACAAGGAGTGACATTGCAAAGCAGAGGGTTTTCATAAAGCACTTCCAGGACTGTGGAATGAGCAGCCTCGTTTGTGGACATGGATACTCTGTGATCCAGACGTACTACCTCCTCCCTTACAGTCAGCTGAGACAAAAACCCTTGCAAGCAGAAAGCCATGCATCTGAACAGTATCCACCAGCCACTCATGTGCAGCACAGCTGCCTCCAAAGAGCCTTCCTGAGTGAGAGAGAAATCATGCAGAAGCCTGGTCTGCACTCAAGAGAGTTTTATGAGCGTTAGGGAGGCGTGGTGGGCAAGTCTGGCCGACCCCAGTGGCTGAATTGAATTTACATGGCCTAGATTGGTCAATCCAGGTACAGGAACCACCCAGGTGACCTCCCCTTCATGGCCAGAAATCTGGACCTCTGAGCATGCACAGGGTGCCTCTCCTAACTGGGCTCTTATCTTGGCCCTATGGGCATGCATAACGGATGCCCCAGTCCCTAGTATAGCTACCTAACATTTGCCCCCCTGAAGAGATATGGACCCAAATCTTTGGGGGTACTGGGCGACGACATCTCTAGCTGCTTCCTGCTGGCAAAAGGGGCGAGGTGGGGCTTTGGGTCCATACCCTTCCTACACTGCTGGGAGGGGTTGTCCATTGAGGGCAACTTTATCCAGGATGGATAAGGTTGAGGTGGTCCAGGAGATGGTAGTCGTGGACCTGGCACACTTGGTTCAGAAGCTTTAATCACCCGATAACTTCTGAGAAAAACAAACGGTCTAAAAGGTGAACAGTTTGACTACGACAAGGCTAAGCTTGTGAGGTGGCAGTGGCCTTGAAATTAGGTGAGTGTCACAGGAAACAAAAATAATCTTAGGATTACCAGACATGTGTGTTTGTTCATTGGAAGTACAGGAAGAGGGATAAAAGCATTCACACTTTCCCCTAGGAGGGCACAGGTTTGGGCACTACTAGGTGCAGTCGGATCACTGATTCATTTATGATGCTAAGGTCTTGGACCCGCTGATAAGACCCATCCTTCTTTTTAACCCTATAACGCTTCAATTTTAATTTTTGGAAAAAATTTTCTTTTTGTTGTGGACTTTCATAGTTATAAATATATATATGTATTAATATATACATTTTTAATGTTATGAAAACATCATGCTTCGCGTTATAGAGTTAAATGGAAATAATGGGCTAGTGCAGGACGAGTCAAAAGTGACCAAAATAGAGTAACTGCCTAAGTCATTTTGAATTTTCTTGGGTTCAATTGGAGTAAAGGCTTGTAAATTACCCGGGGTCCAAATTCCCATGGTGCCTCCTACAACGGGTAGAATGTTCAGGGATGTTTCAGGGCTGGGAGATTAATAACCCCTAAGTCCAGGATACCTTAGGGCAGGGGTCCTTAAACTGTTTACCCAGGGGGCCAGTTCACTATCCCTCGGGCCTTTTGAAGGAAAGACTATAGTTTAAAAAAACAAATATTACGAACAAATTCATGTGCACACTGCACATCTTGATTTGAAGTTCAAAAAAAAAAATAAATGGGGCACATACACCCGGCAGAAAGGATCAACGTCCTCGGCTGTCTGCATGTGGCCCACAGGTTGTAGTTTGAGGACCCCTGCTCTCGGCATTCACCAAGAGGATGTGGTTTCAACCCAAAAGCTTGGAGACTCTACAATTTGTTTAAAAGTGATGGGGCAGAAGGAGTCCCTGATTGACCCACGCAAGACTAGTTTTCCCATCCCCTGTTACTAAGAGTTCATAGTTATGGTTAAAGGGAACCAGGATATCCCGATCTGATCCCGTTACTTCAAGTGTGGGCTGACATTGCCACTAAGAAGCCTGCAAATATAAAAGACTTACTCCCTCCCGCAAAGAAAGGGCCCTTGTTTCCAAGGTTTCAGGAAACATGGAAGGACCGGAAAAACAAACGGTCCAAGTTCCCAAAACCACATAGGTGGAGGCCATCCCTCCCCATCACCCTCCCCCACCCCTCCCCTCCCCCATCCCTCCCCCACCCCTCCCCTCCCCTGCCCTCCCCATCACTCTCCCCTAATCGGCTTTATCCCATTTTGCAGGAGAACTCTGGGAGTGGGAGAGCTGGCTTCAAACCCTTTCTTTCAACCCCCCGCCCTATAAGTTTTCTAGGGTCCAGAAATAGAAAACTTCTAACAGGCCCTTATTGAGTCACTCCCTCCCCCACCGCCCCCCCCCAACGTCACCCCCACCCCCAACCAGCT
This sequence comes from Tenrec ecaudatus, assembly GCF_050624435.1. Taxonomy (NCBI): domain Eukaryota; kingdom Metazoa; phylum Chordata; class Mammalia; order Afrosoricida; family Tenrecidae; genus Tenrec; species Tenrec ecaudatus. Next base: position 266,806 of record NW_027459599.1, read on the forward strand.
GCCCCCTACACACACTAGTACTGGTATGATTTCCATACTCATCAGCCCACCTGTATAATTGCCAGCAACTTCTCCAGGTGCTGTTCACCACGGAGGAAGGGTAGCCCTTCCAGACAGAGGCCCAGTAAGCAGTCAGTGAACCTGGTGGTCAGCGAGTGGGCACTCCCCACTTGAGAGAAACTCTTTTGGCCACTATACGATCAATGTGGGATCTCAATTCCTAGCAAGGCCCAGAGGGCTTTACCAGGTATCACCCGTTGCTCTTAAACGACCCTCTGTTGGAAGAACTAGGAAACCTATGACTGTATCTAAGGTCAGTGAGAATTTTCAGGCTCTTATAAGAGAATGTCCGCCTGCCTTTCTAGAGTAGCTGATGTAAGACTACGGGCTTTATACCCCTAACGGCTCCGAGAACCGGAGGGCAATAAGTATTGCCTTTATTACTCAGTCAGTCTGCCTCAGATATGAAAAAGAAGTTGGAAGGGTTTGAACGGAAAAATCTTAGTGATTTGGTTCAAGTGGCTCATTGAGTGTATAACAACAGAGATGACCCTAGCACGACAGAGACAAAGAAACTAGCTAAAATACTAGTAATTGCCATGAGAGACCCCAGAGACTCAGGAAAAGGAGAGCATGGCCCACTCATGGAGAGACTAACCTGTGGGCACCGCCAAGCCATGGGGAAGGATCAATGTGCCTACTGCAGGAAAGAAGGACACTGGAAAAATCAGTGCCTTGAAAACCCCAGGAAAGGTGCACGACCCTCCAGTAGAGTGGACGGGTCTCATCTGCACCTAGAAAGACCCAAGCAAGAGACAATAATGCTTGAAGAAGCTGAATGAAGGAGTCAGAGCTCTTTTTCCCTTCGCCACCTTAACTCTCCATGTAGGAGGCCAGCCAGTAAATTCCTTGGTGGACAGAGGGGCCA